>NW_026646356.1:600000-797648 GCF_949987535.1 Balaenoptera acutorostrata | reverse complement strand
TTTTCCTTAAAACACTAGTGCTTAGGAAATCTATTGGAGGCAGAAGCAGTCAAGGGTAGCTTAGGGTTAGGGTTAGGGTTAGGGTGAGGGTTAGGGTACGGCTTAGGGTACGGGTTCGGGGAGGGGTTCGGTAGGGCGTAGGGTATGGGTTAGGGTTAGGGGTTAGGGCTAGTGTTAGGGTTAGGGCTCGCTTTAGGGTACGGGTTAGTATTAGGGTACGCGTTAGGGTTCGGGTAGGTGTTAGGGTTAGGGTACGCGTTAGGGTGAGGGTAGTTATTAAACCTATCCCACTCTCTAGATACCCCTTAGCACGTAAAGGAATATTATTTGGGGGTCCTGCCATGGAGAAGAGTTTAGACACGAGGAGAAGATAAGGAACACACCCATTATCAAGAAATCACATTAGGATTCTCTTTTTAACCTGTTCCTTAAAACACTAGTGCTTAGGAAATCTATTGGAGGCAGAAGCCGTCAAGGGTAGCTTAGGGTTAGGGTTAGGGTTAGGGTGAGGGTTAGGGTACGGTTTAGGGTAAGGGTTCAAGGAGGGGTTCGGGTAGGGCATAGGGTATGGGTTAGGGTTAGGGTTAGAGTTAGTGTTAGGGTTAGGGCTCGGGTTTAGGGTACGGGTTAGGATTAGGGTACGCGCTAGGGTTAGGGTTGGGTATAGGGTTAGGGTAGGGTACGCGTTAGGGTGAGGGTAGTTATTAAACCTATCACACTCTCTAGATACCCCTTAGCACATAAAGGAATATTATTTGGGTGTCCAGCCATGGAGAAGAGTTTAGACACGAGGAGAACACAAGGAACACACCCATTATCAAGAAATCACATTAGGATTCTCTTTTTAACATGTTCCTTAAAACACTAGTGCTTAGGAAATCTATTGGAGGCAGAAGCCGTCAAGGGTAGCTTAGGGTTAGGGTTAGGGTTAGGGTGAGGGTTAGGGTACGGCTTAGGGTACGGGTTCGTGGAGGTGTTCGGGTAGGGCGTAGGGTATGGGTTAGGGTTAGGGTTAGGGCTAGGGTTAGGGTTAGGGCTCGGTTTAGGGTACGGGGTAGGATTAGGGTACGCGTTAGGGTTAGGGTAGGGGTTAGGGTTAGGGTACGTGTTAGGGTGAGGGTAGTTATTAAACCTATCCCATTCTCTAGATACCCGTTAGCACGTAAAGGAATATTATTTTGGGGGTCCAGCCATGGAGAAGAGTTTAGACACGAGGAGAAGATAAGGAACACACCCATTATCAAGAAATCACATTAGGATTCTCTTTTTAACCTGTTCCTTAAAACACTTGTGCTTAGGAAATCTATTGGAGGCAGAAGCAGTCAAGGGTAGCTTAGGGATAGGGTTAGGGTTAGGGTACGGCTTAGGGTACGGGTTCGGGGAGGGGTTCGGGTAGGGCGTAGGCTATCGGTTAGGGTTAGGGTTAGGGTTAGTGTTAGGTTAGGGCTCGGTTTAGGGTACGGGTTAGGATTAGGGTACGCGTTAGGGTTAGGGTAGGGGTTAGGGTTAGGGTATGCGATAGGGTGAGTTAGTTATTAAACCTATCCCACTCTCTAGATACCCCTTAGCACGTAAAGGAATATTATTTGGGGGTCCAGCCATGAGAAGAGTTTAGACACTAGGAGAAGATAAGGAACACACCCTTTATCAAGAAATCACATTAGGATTCTCTTTTTAACCTGTTCCTTAAAACACTAGTGCTTAGGAAATCTATTGGAGGCAGAAGCCGTCAAGGGTAGCTTAGGGTTAGGGTTAGGGTTAGGGTGAGGTTTTAGGGTACGGCTTACGATACGGTTTCGGGGAGGGGTTCGGGTAGGGCGTAGGGTATGGGTTAGGGTTAGGGTTAGGGCTAGTGTTAGGGTTAGGGCTCGGTTAGGGTACGGGTTAGGATTAGGGTATGCGTTAGGGTTAGGGTAGGGGTTAGGGTTAGGGTACGCGTTAGGGTGAGGGTAGTTATTAAACCTATCCCACTCTCTAGATACCCCTTAGCACGTAAAGGAATATTATTTGGGGTCCAGCCATGGAGAAGGGTTTAGACACGAGGAGAAGATAAGGAACACACCCATTATCAAGAAATCACATTAGGATTCTCCTTTAAACCTGTTCCTTAAATCACTAGTGCTTAGGAAATCTATTGGAGGCAGAAGCCGTCAAGGGTAGCTTAGGGTTAGGGTTAGGGTTAGGGTGAGGGTTAGGGTACGGCTTAGGGTACGGGTTCAGGGAGGGGTTCGTGTAGGGCGTAGGGTATGGGTTAGAGTTAGGGTTAGGTTAGTGTTAGGGTTAGGGCTCAGTTTAGGGTACGGGTTAGGATTAGGGTACGCGTTAGTGTTAGGGTAGGGGTTAGGGTTAGGGTACGCTTTAGGGTGAGGGTAGTTATTAAACCTATCCCACTCTCTAGATACCCCTTAGCACGTAAAGGAATATTATTTGGGGGTCCAGCCATGGAGAAGGGTTTAGACACTAGGAGAAGATAAGGAACACACCCATTATCAAGAAATCACAATATGATTCTCTTTTTAAACTGTTCCTTAAAACACTAGTGGTTAGGAAATCTATTGGAGGCAGAAGCAGTGAAGGGGTAGCTTAGGGTTACGGTTAGGTTAGGGTGAGGGTTAGGGTACGGCTTAGGGTACGGGTTCGGGGAGGGTTTCGGGTAGGGCGTAGGGTATGGGTTAGGGTTAGGGTTAGGGTTAGTGTTAGGGTTAGGGCTCGGTTTAGGGTACGGGTTAGGATTAGGGTACGCGTTAGGGTTAGGGTAGGGGTTAGGGTTAGGGTATGCGATAGGGTGAGGTTAGTTATTAAACCTATCCCACTCTCTAGATACCCCTTAGCACGTAAAGGAATATTATTTGGGGGTCCAGCCATGGAGAAGAGTTTAGACACTAGGAGAAGATAAGGAACACACCCATTATCAAGAAATCACATTAGGATTCTCTTTTTAACCTGTTCCTTAAAACACTAGTGCTTAGGAAATCTATTGGAGGCAGAAGCCGTCAAGGGTAGCTTAGGGTTAGGGTTAGGGTTACGGTGAGGGTTAGGGTACGGCTTACGATACGGGTTCGGGGAGGGGTTCCGGTAGGGCGTAGGGTATGGGTTAGGGTTAGGGTTAGGGCTAGTGTTAAGGTTAGGGCTCGGTTTAGGATACGGGTTAGGATTAGGGTATGCGTTAGGGTTAGGGTAGGGGTTAGGGTTAGCCTACGCGTTAGGGTGAGGGTAGTTATTAAACCTATCCCACTCTCTAGATACCCCTTAGCACGTAAAGGAATATTATTTGGGGGTCCAGCCATGGAGAAGAGCTTAGACACGAGGAGAAGATAAGGAACACACCCATTATCAAGAAATCACATTAGGATTCTACTTTAAACCTGTTCCTTAAATCACTAGTGCTTAGGAAATCTATTGGAGGCAGAAGCCGTCAAGGGTAGCTTAGGGTTAGGGTTAGGGTTAGGGTGAGGGTTAGGGTACGGCTTAGTGTACGGGTTCGGGGAGGGGTTCGGGTAGGGCGTAGGGTATGGGTTAGAGTTAGGGTTAGGGTTAGTGTTAGGGTTAGGGCTCAGTTTAGGGTAAGGGTTAGGATTAGGGTACGCGTTAGTGTTAGGGTAGGGGTTAGGGTTAGGGTACGCTTTAGGGTGAGGGTAGTTATTAACCTATCCCACTCTCTAGATACCCCTTAGCACGTAAAGGAATATTATTTGGGGGTCCAGCCATGGAGAAGGGTTTAGACACTAGAGAAGATAAGGAACACACCCATTATCAAGAAATCACAATATGATTCTCTTTTTAAACTGTTCCTTAAAACACTAGTGGTTAGGAAATCTATTGGAGGCAGAAGCAGTGAAGGGTAGCTTAGGGTTACGGTTAGGGTTAGGGTGAGGGTTAGGGTACGGCTTAGGGTACGGGTTCGGGAGGGTTTCGGGTAGGGCTTAGGGTATGGGTTAGGGTTAGGGTTAGGGTTAGTGTTAGGGTTAGGGCTCGGTTTAGGGTACGGGTTAGGATTAGGGTACTCGTTAGGGTTAGGGTAGCGGTTAGGGTTAGGGTACGCGTTAGGGTGAGGGTAGTTATTAAACCTATCCCACTCTCTAGATACCCCTTAGCACGTAAAGGAATATTATTTGGGGGTCCAGCCATGGAGAAGAGTTTAGACACTAGGAGAAGATAAGGAACACACCCATTATCACGAAATCACATTAGGATTCTCTTTTTAACCTGTTCCTTAAAACACTAGTGCTTAGGAAATCTATTGGAGGCAGAAGCAGTCAAGGGTAGTTTAGGGTTAGGGTTAGGGTTAGGGTGAGGGTTAGGGTACGGCTTAGGGTACGGGTTCGGGGAGGGGTTCGGGTAGGGCGTAGGGTATGGGTTAGGGTTAGGGTTAGAGTTAGTGTTAGGTTTAGGTCTCGGTTTAGGGTACGGGTTAGGATTAGGGTACGCGCTAGGGTTAGGGTAGGTGTTAGGGTTAGGGAACGCGTTAGGGTGAGGGTAGTTATTATACCTATCCCACTCTCTAGATACCCCTTAGCACGTACAGGAATATTATTGGTGGTCCAGCCATGGAGAAGAGTTTAGACACTAGGAGAAGATAAGGAACACACCCATTATCACGAAATCACATTAGGATTCTCTTTTTAACATTTTCCTTAAAACACTAGTGCTTAGGAAATCTATTGGAGGCAGAAGCAGTCAAGGGTAGCTTAGGGTTAGGGTTAGGGTTAGGGTGAGGGTTAGGGTACGGCTTAGGGTACGGGTTCGGGGAGGGGTTCGGGTAGGGCGTAGGGTATGGGTTAGGGTTAGGGTTAGGGCTAGTGTTAGGGTTAGGGCTCGCTTTAGGGTACGGGTTAGTATTAGGGTACGCGTTAGGGTTCGGGTAGGTGTTAGGGTTAGGGTACGCGTTAGGGTGAGGGTAGTTATTAAACCTATCCCACTCTCTAGATACCCCTTAGCACGTAAAGGAATATTATTTGGGGGTCCTGCCATGGAGAAGAGTTTAGACACGAGGAGAAGATAAGGAACACACCCATTATCAAGAAATCACATTAGGATTCTCTTTTTAACCTGTTCCTTAAAACACTAGTGCTTAGGAAATCTATTGGAGGCAGAAGCCGTCAAGGGTAGCTTAGGGTTAGGGTTAGGGTTAGGGTGAGGGTTAGGGTACGGTTTAGGGTAAGGGTTCAAGGAGGGGTTCGGGTAGGGCATAGGGTATGGGTTAGGGTTAGGGTTAGAGTTAGTGTTAGGGTTAGGGCTCGGTTTAGGGTACGGGTTAGGATTAGGGTACGCGCTAGGGTTAGGGTAGGGGTTAGGGTTAGGGTACGCGTTAGGGTGAGGGTAGTTATTAAACCTATCACACTCTCTAGATACCCCTTAGCACATAAAGGAATATTATTTGGGTGTCCAGCCATGGAGAAGAGTTTAGACACGAGGAGAACACAAGGAACACACCCATTATCAAGAAATCACAT
This sequence comes from Balaenoptera acutorostrata, assembly GCF_949987535.1. Taxonomy (NCBI): domain Eukaryota; kingdom Metazoa; phylum Chordata; class Mammalia; order Artiodactyla; family Balaenopteridae; genus Balaenoptera; species Balaenoptera acutorostrata. The sequence goes on along the minus strand of NW_026646356.1, from coordinate 792,195 downwards.
TAGGATTCTCTTTTTAACATGTTCCTTAAAACACTAGTGCTTAGGAAATCTATTGGAGGCAGAAGCCGTCAAGGGTAGCTTAGGGTTAGGGTTAGGGTTAGGGTGAGGGTTAGGGTACGGCTTAGGGTACGGGTTCGTGGAGGTGTTCGGGTAGGGCGTAGGGTATGGGTTAGGGTTAGGGTTAGGGCTAGGGTTAGGGTTAGGGCTCGGTTTAGGGTACGGGGTAGGATTAGGGTACGCGTTAGGGTTAGGGTAGGGGTTAGGGTTAGGGTACGTGTTAGGGTGAGGGTAGTTATTAAACCTATCCCATTCTCTAGATACCCGTTAGCACGTAAAGGAATATTATTTGGGGGTCCAGCCATGGAGAAGAGTTTAGACACGAGGAGAAGATAAGGAACACACCCATTATCAAGAAATCACATTAGGATTCTCTTTTTAACCTGTTCCTTAAAACACTTGTGCTTAGGAAATCTATTGGAGGCAGAAGCAGTCAAGGGTAGCTTAGGGATAGGGTTAGGGTTAGGGTACGGCTTAGGGTACGGGTTCGGGGAGGGGTTCGGGTAGGGCGTAGGCTATCGGTTAGGGTTAGGGTTAGGGTTAGTGTTAGGGTTAGGGCTCGGTTTAGGGTACGGGTTAGGATTAGGGTACGCGTTAGGGTTAGGGTAGGGGTTAGGGTTAGGGTATGCGATAGGGTGAGGTTAGTTATTAAACCTATCCCACTCTCTAGATACCCCTTAGCACGTAAAGGAATATTATTTGGGGGTCCAGCCATGGAGAAGAGTTTAGACACTAGGAGAAGATAAGGAACACACCCTTTATCAAGAAATCACATTAGGATTCTCTTTTTAACCTGTTCCTTAAAACACTAGTGCTTAGGAAATCTATTGGAGGCAGAAGCCGTCAAGGGTAGCTTAGGGTTAGGGTTAGGGTTAGGGTGAGGTTTAGGGTACGGCTTACGATACGGTTTCGGGGAGGGGTTCGGGTAGGGCGTAGGGTATGGGTTAGGGTTAGGGTTAGGGCTAGTGTTAGGGTTAGGGCTCGGTTTAGGGTACGGGTTAGGATTAGGGTATGCGTTAGGGTTAGGGTAGGGGTTAGGGTTAGGGTACGCGTTAGGGTGAGGGTAGTTATTAAACCTATCCCACTCTCTAGATACCCCTTAGCACGTAAAGGAATATTATTTGGGGTCCAGCCATGGAGAAGGGTTTAGACACGAGGAGAAGATAAGGAACACACCCATTATCAAGAAATCACATTAGGATTCTCCTTTAAACCTGTTCCTTAAATCACTAGTGCTTAGGAAATCTATTGGAGGCAGAAGCCGTCAAGGGTAGCTTAGGGTTAGGGTTAGGGTTAGGGTGAGGGTTAGGGTACGGCTTAGGGTACGGGTTCAGGGAGGGGTTCGTGTAGGGCGTAGGGTATGGGTTAGAGTTAGGGTTAGGTTAGTGTTAGGGTTAGGGCTCAGTTTAGGGTACGGGTTAGGATTAGGGTACGCGTTAGTGTTAGGGTAGGGGTTAGGGTTAGGGTACGCTTTAGGGTGAGGGTAGTTATTAAACCTATCCCACTCTCTAGATACCCCTTAGCACGTAAAGGAATATTATTTGGGGGTCCAGCCATGGAGAAGGGTTTAGACACTAGGAGAAGATAAGGAACACACCCATTATCAAGAAATCACAATATGATTCTCTTTTTAAACTGTTCCTTAAAACACTAGTGGTTAGGAAATCTATTGGAGGCAGAAGCAGTGAAGGGTAGCTTAGGGTTACGGTTAGGGTTAGGGTGAGGGTTAGGGTACGGCTTAGGGTACGGGTTCGGGGAGGGTTTCGGGTAGGGCGTAGGGTATGGGTTAGGGTTAGGGTTAGGGTTAGTGTTAGGGTTAGGGCTCGGTTTAGGGTACGGGTTAGGATTAGGGTACGCGTTAGGGTTAGGGTAGGGGTTAGGGTTAGGGTATGCGATAGGGTGAGGTTAGTTATTAAACCTATCCCACTCTCTAGATACCCCTTAGCACGTAAAGGAATATTATTTGGGGGTCCAGCCATGGAGAAGAGTTTAGACACTAGGAGAAGATAAGGAACACACCCATTATCAAGAAATCACATTAGGATTCTCTTTTTAACCTGTTCCTTAAAACACTAGTGCTTAGGAAATCTATTGGAGGCAGAAGCCGTCAAGGGTAGCTTAGGGTTAGGGTTAGGGTTACGGTGAGGGTTAGGGTACGGCTTACGATACGGGTTCGGGGAGGGGTTCCGGTAGGGCGTAGGGTATGGGTTAGGGTTAGGGTTAGGGCTAGTGTTAAGGTTAGGGCTCGGTTTAGGATACGGGTTAGGATTAGGGTATGCGTTAGGGTTAGGGTAGGGGTTAGGGTTAGCCTACGCGTTAGGGTGAGGGTAGTTATTAAACCTATCCCACTCTCTAGATACCCCTTAGCACGTAAAGGAATATTATTTGGGGGTCCAGCCATGGAGAAGAGCTTAGACACGAGGAGAAGATAAGGAACACACCCATTATCAAGAAATCACATTAGGATTCTACTTTAAACCTGTTCCTTAAATCACTAGTGCTTAGGAAATCTATTGGAGGCAGAAGCCGTCAAGGGTAGCTTAGGGTTAGGGTTAGGGTTAGGGTGAGGGTTAGGGTACGGCTTAGTGTACGGGTTCGGGGAGGGGTTCGGGTAGGGCGTAGGGTATGGGTTAGAGTTAGGGTTAGGGTTAGTGTTAGGGTTAGGGCTCAGTTTAGTGTAAGGGTTAGGATTAGGGTATGCGTTAGTGTTAGGGTAGGGGTTAGGGTTAGGGTACGCTTTAGGGTGAGGGTAGTTATTAAACCTATCCCACTCTCTAGATACCCCTTAGCACGTAAAGGAATATTATTTGGGGGTCCAGCCATGGAGAAGGGTTTAGACACTAGGAGAAGATAAGGAACACACCCATTATCAAGAAATCACAATATGATTCTCTTTTTAAACTGTTCCTTAAAACACTAGTGGTTAGGAAATCTATTGGAGGCAGAAGCAGTGAAGGGTAGCTTAGGGTTACGGTTAGGGTTAGGGTGAGGGTTAGGGTACGGCTTAGGGTACGGGTTCGGGGAGGGTTTCGGGTAGGGCTTAGGGTATGGGTTAGGGTTAGGGTTAGGGTTAGTGTTAGGGTTAGGGCTCGGTTTAGGGTACGGGTTAGGATTAGGGTACTCGTTAGGGTTAGGGTAGCGGTTAGGGTTAGGGTACGCGTTAGGGTGAGGGTAGTTATTAAACCTATCCCACTCTCTAGATACCCCTTAGCACGTAAAGGAATATTATTTGGGGGTCCAGCCATGGAGAAGAGTTTAGACACTAGGAGAAGATAAGGAACACACCCATTATCACGAAATCACATTAGGATTCTCTTTTTAACCTGTTCCTTAAAACACTAGTGCTTAGGAAATCTATTGGAGGCAGAAGCAGTCAAGGGTAGTTTAGGGTTAGGGTTAGGGTTAGGGTGAGGGTTAGGGTACGGCTTAGGGTACGGGTTCGGGGAGGGGTTCGGGTAGGGCGTAGGGTATGGGTTAGGGTTAGGGTTAGGGCTAGTGTTAGGGTTAGGGCTCGGTTTAGGGTACGGGTTAGGATTAGGGTACGCGTTAGGGTTAGGGTAGGGGTTAGGGTTAGGGTACGCGTTAGGTTGAGGGTAGTTATTAAACCTATCACACTCTCTAGATACCCCTTAGCACGTAAAGGACTATTATTTGGGGGTCCAGCCATGGAGAAGAGTTTAGACACGAGGAGAAGATAAGGAACACACCCATTATCAAGAAATCACATTAGGATTCTCTTTTTAACCTGTTCCTTAAAACACTAGTTCTTAGGAAATCTATTGGAGGCAGAAGCCGTCAAGGGTAGCTTAGGGTTAGGGTTAGGGTTAGGGTGAGGGTTAGGGTACGGTTTAGGGTATGGGTTCAGGGAGGGGTTCGGGTAGGGCGTAGGGTATGGGTTAGGGTTAGGGTTAGAGTTAGTGTTAGGTTTAGGTCTCGGTTTAGGGTACGGGTTAGGATTAGGGTACGCGCTAGGGTTAGGGTAGGTGTTAGGGTTAGGGAACGCGTTAGGGTGAGGGTAGTTATTATACCTATCACACTCTCTAGATACCCCTTAGCACATAAAGGAATATTATTTGGGGGTCCAGCCATGGAGAAGAGTTTAGACACGAGGAGAAGATAAGGAACACACCCATTATCAAGAAATCACATTAGGATTCTCTTTTTAACCTGTTCCTTAAAACACTAGTGCTTAGGAAATCTATTGGAGGCAGAAGCCGTCAAGGGTAGCTTAGGGTTAGGGTTAGGGTTAGGGTGAGGGTTAGGGTACGGCTTATGATACGGGTTCGGGGAGGTGTTCGGGTAGGGCGTAGGGTATGGGTTAGGGTTAGGGTTAGGGCTAGTGTTAGGGTTAGGGCTCGGTTTAGGGTACGGGTTAGGATTAGGGTATGCGTTAGGGTTAGGGTAGGCGTTAGGGTTAGGGTACGCGTTAGGGTGAGGGTAGTTATTAAACCTATCCCACTCTCTCGATACCCCTTAGCACGTAAAGGAATATTATTTGGGGGTCCAGCCATGGAGAAGAGTTTAGACACGAGGAGAAGATAAGGAACACACCCATTATCAAGAAATCACATTAGGATTCTCCTTTAAACCTGTTCCTTAAATCACTAGTGGTTAGGAAATCTATTGGAGGCAGAAGCCGTCAAGGGTAGCCTAGGGTTAGGGTTAGGGTTAGGGTGAGGGTTAGGGTACGGCTTAGGGTATGGGTTCGGGGAGGGATTCGGGTAGGGCGTAGGGTATGGGTTAGAGTTAGGGTTAGGGTTAGTGTTAGGGTTAGGGCTCAGTTTAGGGTACGGGTTAGGATTAGGGTACGCGTTAGTGTTAGGGTAGGGGTTAGGGTTAGGGTACGCTTTAGGGTGAGGGTAGTTATTAAACCTATCCCACTCTCTAGATACCCCTTAGCACGTAAAGGAATATTATTTGGGGGTCCAGCCATGGAGAAGGGTTTAGACACTAGGAGAAGATAAGGAACACACCCATTATCAAGAAATCACAATATGATTCTCTTTTTAAACTGTTCCTTAAAACACTAGTGGTTAGGAAATCTATTGGAGGCAGAAGCAGTCAAGGGTAGCTTAGGGTTAGGGTTAGGGTTAGGGTGAGGGTTAGGGTACGGCTTAGGGTACGGGTTCGGGGAGGGTTTCGGGTAGGGCGTAGGGTATGTGTTAGGGTTAGGGTTAGGGTTAGTGTTAGGGTTAGGGCTGGGTTTAGGGTACGGGTTAGGATTAGGGTACTCGTTAGGGTTAGGGTAGCGGTTAGGGTTAGGGTACGCGTTATGGTGAGGGTAGTTATTAAACCTATCACACTCTCTAGATACCCCTTAGCACGTAAAGGAATATTTTTTGGGGGTCGAGCCATGGAGAAGAGTTTAGACACTAGGAGAAGATAAGGAACACACACATTATCACGAAATCACATTAGGATTCTCTTTTTAACCTGTTCCTTAAAACACTAGTGCTTAGGAAATCTATTGGAGGCAGAAGCAGTCAAGGGTAGCTTAGGGTTAGTGTTAGGGTTAGGGTGAGGGTTAGGGTACGGCTTAGGGTACGGGTTCGGGGAGGGGTTCGGGTAGGGCGTAGGGTATGGGTTAGGGTTAGGGTTAGGGCTAGTGTTAGGGTTAGGGCTCGGTTTAGGGTACGGGTTAGGATTAGGGTACGCGTTAGGGTTAGTGTAGGGGTTAGGGTTAGGGTACGCGTTAGGGTGAGGGTAGTTATTAAACCTATCCCACTCTCTAGATACCCCTTAGCACGTAAAGGAATATTATTTGGGGGTCCAGCCATGGAGAAGAGTTTAGACACGAGGAGAAGATAAGGAACACACCCATTATCAAGAAATCACATTAGGATTCTCTTTTTAACCTGTTCCTTAAAACACTTGTGCTTAGGAAATCTATTGGAGGCAGAAGCAGTCAAGGGTAGCTTAGGGTTAGGGTTAGGGTTAGGGTACGGCTTAGGGTACGGGTTCGGGGAGGGGTTCGCGTAGGGCGTAGGGTATGGGTTAGTGTTAGGGTTAGGGTTAGTGTTAGGGTTAGGGCTCGGTTTAGGGTACGGGTTAGGATTAGGGTACGCGTTAGGGTTAGGGTAGGGGTTAGGGTTAGGGTACGCTTTAGGGTGAGGGTAGTTATTAAACCTATCCCACTCTCTAGATACCCCTTAGCACGTAAAGGAATATTATTTGGGGGTCCAGCCATGGAGAAGGGTTTAGACACTAGGAGAAGATAAGGAACACACCCATTATCAAGAAATCACAATATGATTCTCTTTTTAAACTGTTCCTTAAAACACTAGTGGTTAGGAAATCTATTGGAGGCAGAAGCAGTGAAGGGTAGCTTAGGGTTACGGTTAGGGTTAGGGTGAGGGTTAGGGTACGGCTTAGGGTACGGGTTCGGAGACGGTTTCGGGTAAGGCCTAGGGTATGGGTTAGGGTTAGGGTTAGGGTTAGTGTTAGGGTTAGGGCTCGGTTTAGGGTACCGGTTACGATTAGGGTACTCGTTAGGGTTAGGGTAGCGGTTAGGGTTAGGGTACGCGTTAGGGTGAGGGTAGTTATTAAACCTATCACACTCACTAGGTACCCCTTAGCACGTAAAGGAATATTATTTGGGGGTCCAGCCATGGAGAAGAGTTTCGACACTAGGAGAAGATAAGGAACACACCCATTATCACGAAATCACATTAGGATTCTCTTTTTAACCTGTTCCTTAAAACACTAGTGCTTAGGAAATCTATTGGAGGCAGAAGCAGTCAAGGGTAGCTTAGGGTTAGGGTTAGGGTTAGGGTGAGGGTTAGGGTACGGCTTAGGTTACGGGTTCGGGGAGGGGTTCGGGTAGGGCGTAGGGTATGGGTTAGGGTTAGGGTTAGGGCTAGTGTTAGGGTTAGGGCTCGGTTTAGGGTATGGGTTAGGATTAGTGTACGCGTTAGGGTTAGGGTAGGGGTTAGGTTTAGGGTACGCGTTAGGGTGAGGGTAGTTATTAAACCTATCCCACTCTCTAGATACCCCTTAGCACGTAAAGGAATATTATTTGGGGGTCCAGCCATGGAGAAGAGTTTAGACACGAGGAGAAGATAAGGAACACACCCATTATCAAGAAATCACATTAGGATTCTCTTTTTAACCTGTTCCTTAAAACACTAGTGCTTAGGAAATCTATTGGAGGCAGAAGCCGTCAAGGTTAGCTTAGGGTTAGGGTTAGGGTTAGGGTGAGGGTTAGGGTACGGTTTAAGTTACGGGTTCAGGGAGGGGTTCGGATAGGGCGTAGGGTATGGGTTAGGGTTAGGGTTAGGGTTAGTGTTAGGGTTAGGGCTCGGTTTAGGGTACGGGTTAGGATTAGGGTACGCGCTAGGGTTAGGGTAGGGGTTAGGGTTAGGGTACGCGTTAGGGTGAGGGTAGTTATTAAACCTGTCACACTCTCTAGATACCCCTTAGCACATAAAGGAATATTATTTGGGGGTCCAGCCATGGATAAGAGTTTAGACACGAGGAGAAGATAAGGAACACACCCATTATCAAGAAATCACATTAGGATTCTCTTTTTAACATGTTCCTTAAAACACTAGTGCTTAGGAAATCTATTGGAGGCAGAAGCCGTCAAGGGTAGCTTAGGGTTAGGGTTAGGGTGAGGGTTAGGGTACGGCTTAGGGTACGGGTTCGGGGAGGGGTTCGGGTAGGGCGTAGGGTATGGTTAGGGTTAGGGTTAGGGCTAGTGTTAGGGTTAGGGCTCGGTTTAGGGTACAGGTTAGGATTAGGGTACGCGTTAGGGTTAGGGTAGGGGTTAGGGTTAGTGTACGCGTTAGGGTGAGGGTAGTTATTAAACCTGTCCCACTCTCTAGATACCCCTTAGCACGTACAGGAATATTATTGGGGGTCCAGCCATGGAGAAGAGTTTAGACACTAGGAGAAGATAAGGAACACACCCATTATCAAGAAATCACATTAGGATTCTCTTTTTAACATTTTCCTTAAAACACTAGTGCTTAGGAAATCTATTGGAGGCAGAAGCAGTCAAGGGTAGCTTAGGGTTAGGGTTAGGGTTAGGGTGAGGGTTAAGGTATGACTTAGGGTACGGGTTCGGGGAGGGGTTCGGGTAGGGCGTAGGGTATGGGTTAGGGTTAGGGTTAGGGTTAGTGTTAGGGTTAGGGCTCGGTTTAGGGTACGGGTTAGGATTAGGGTACTCGTTAGGGTTAGTGTAGCGGTTACGGTTAGGGTACGCGTTAGGGTGAGGGTAGTTATTAAACCTATCACACTCTCTAGATACCCCTTAGCACGTAAAGGAATATTATTTGGGGGTCCAGCCATGGAGAAGAGTTTAGACACTAGGAGAAGATAAGGAACACACCCATTATCACGAAATCACATTAGGATTCTCTTTTTAACCTGTTCCTTAAAACACTAGTGCTTAGGAAATCTATTGGAGGCAGAAGCAGTAAAGGGTAGCTTTGGGTTAGGGTTAGGGTTAGGGTGAGGGTTAGGGTACGGCTTAGGGTACGGGTTCGGGGAGGGGTTCGGGTAGGGCGTAGGGTATGGGTTAGGGTTAGGGTTAGGGCTAGTGTTAGGGTTAGGGCTCGCTTTAGGGTACGGGTTAGGATTAGGGTACGCGTTAGGGTTCGGGTAGGGGTTAGGGTTAGGGTACGCGTTAGGGTGAGGGTAGTTATTAAAACTATCCCACTCTCTAGATACCCCTTAGCACGTAAAGGAATATTATTTGGGGGTCCAGCCATGGAGAAGAGTTTAGACACGAGGAGAAGATAAGGAACACACCCATTATCAAGAAATCACATTAGGATTCTCTTTTTAACCTGTTCCTTAAAACACTAGTGCTTAGGAAATCTATTGGAGGCAGAAGCCGTCAAGGGTAGCTTAGGGTTAGGGTTAGGGTTAGGGTGAGGGTTAGGGTACGGTTTAGGGTACGGGTTCAGGGAGGGGTTCGGGTAGGGCGTAGGGTATGGGTTAGGGTTAGGGTTAGAGTTAGTGTTAGGGTTAGGGCTCGGTTTAGGGTACGGGTTAGGATTAGGGTACGCGCTAGGGTTAGGGTAGGGGTTAGGGTTAGGGTACGCGTTAGGGTGAGGGTAGTTATTAAACCTATCCCACTCTCTGGATACCCCTTAGCACGTAAAGGAATATTATTTGGGGGTCCAGCCATGGAGAAGAGTTTAGACACGAGGAGAAGATAAGGAACACACCCATTATCACGAAATCACATTAGGATTCTCTTTTTAACCTGTTCCTTAAAACACTAGTGCTTAGGAAATCTATTGGAGGCAGAAGCAGTCAAGGGTAGCTTAGGGTTAGGGTTAGGGTTAGGGTGAGGGTTAGGGTACGGCTTAGGGTACGGGTTCGGGGAGGGTTTCGGGTAGGGCGTAAGGTATGGGTTAGGGTTAGGGTTAGGGCTAGTGTTAGGGTTAGGGCTCGAATTAGGGTACGGGTTAGGATTAGGGTACGCGTTAGGGATAGGGTAGGGGTTAGGGTTAGGGTACGCGTTAGGGTGAGGGTAGTTATTAAACCTCTCCCACTCTCTAGATACCCCTTAGCACGTAAAGGAATATTATTTGGGGGTCCAGCCATGGAGAAGAGTTTAGACACGAGGAGAAGATAAGGAACTCACCCATTATCACGAAATCACATTAGGATTCTCTTTTTAACCTGTTCCTTAAAACACTAGTGCTTAGGAAATCTATTGGAGACAGAAGCAGTAAAGGGTAGCTTAGGGTTAGGGTTAGGGTTAGGGCGAGGGTTAGGGTACGGTTTAGGGTACGGGTTCAGGGAGGGTTTCGGGTAGGGCGTAGGGTATGGGTTAGGGTTAGGGTTAGAGTTAGTGTTAGGGTTAGGGCTCGGTTTAGGGTACGGGTTAGGATTAGGGTACGCGCTAGGGTTAGGGTAGGGGTTAGGGTTAGGGTACGCGTTAGGGTGAGGGTAGTTATTAAACCTATCCCACTCTCTAGATACCCCTTAGCACGTAAAGGAATATTATTTGGGGGTCCAGCCATGGAGAAGAGTTTAGACACGAGGAGAAGATAAGGAACACACCCATTATCAAGAAATCACATTAGGATTCTCTTTTTAACCTGTTCCTTAAAACACTTGTGCTTAGGAAATCTATTGGAGGCACAAGCAGTCAAGGGTAGCTTAGGGATAGGGTTAGGGTTAGGGTACGGCTTAGGGTACGGGTTCGGGGAGGGGTTCGGGTAGGGCGTAGGGTATGGGTTAGAGTTAGGGTTAGGGTTAGTGTTAGGGTTAGGGCTCAGTTTAGGGTACGGGTTAGGATTAGGGTACGCGCTAGGGTTAGGGTAGGGGTTAGGGTTAGGGTACGCGTTAGGGTGAGGTTAGTTATTAAACCTATCCCACTCTCTAGATACCCCTTAGCACGTAAAGGAATATTATTTGGGGGTCCAGCCATGGAGAAGAGTTTAGACACGAGGAGAAGATAAGGAACACACCCATTATCAAGAAATCACATTAGGATTCTCTTTTTAACCTGTTCCTTAAAACACTAGTGCTTAGGAAATCTATTGGAGGCAGAAGCCGTCAAGGGTAGCTTAGGGTTAGGGTTAGGGTTAGGGTGAGGGTTAGGGTACGGCTTAGGGTACGGGTTCGGGGAGGGGTTTGGGTAGGGCGTAGGGTATGGGTTAGGGTTAGGGTTAGGGCTAGTGTTAGGGTTAGGGTTCGGTTTAGGGTATGGGTTAGGATTAGGGTATGCGTTAGGGTTAGGGTAGGGGTTAGGGTTAGGGTACGCGTTAGGGTGAGGGTAGTTATTAAACCTATCCCACTCTCTAGATACCCCTTAGCACGTAAAGGAATATTATTTGGGGGTCCAGCCATGGAGAAGAGTTTAGACACGAGGAGAAGATAAGGAACACAACCATTATCAAGAAATCACATTAGGATTCTCCTTTAAACCTGTTCCTTAAATCACTAGTGCTTAGGAAATCTATTGGAGGCAGAAGCCGTCAAGGGTAGCTTAGGGTTAGGGTTAGGGTTAGGGTGAGGGTTAGGGTACGGCTTAGGGTACGGGTTCGGGGAGGGGTTCGGGTAGGACGTAGGTTATGGGTTAGAGTTAGGGTTTGGGTTAGTGTTAGGGTTAGGGCTCAGTTTAGGGTACGGGTTAGGATTAGGGTACGTGTTAGTGTTAGGGTAGGGGTTAGGGTTAGGGTACGCTTTAGGGTGAGGGTACTTATTAAACCTATCCCACTCTCTAGATACCCCTTAGCACGTAAAGGAATATTATTTGGGGGTCCAGCCATGGAGAAGGGTTTAGACACTAGGAGAAGATAAGGAACACACCCATTATCAAGAAATCACAATATGATTCTCTTTTTAAACTGTTCCTTAAAACACTAGTGGTTAGGAAATCTATTGGAGTCAGAAGCAGTGAAGGGTAGCTTAGGGTTAGGGTTAGGGTTAGGGTGAGGGTTAGGGTACGGCTTAGGTTACGGGTTCGGGGAGGGTTTCGGGTAGGGCGTAGGGTATGGGTTAGGGTTAGGGTTAGTGTTAGGGTTAGGGCTCGGTTTAGGGTACGGGTTAGGATTAGGGTACTCGTTAGGGTTAGGGTAGCGGTTAGGGTTAGGGTACGCGTTAGGGTGAGGGTAGTTATTAAACCTGTCACACTCTCTAGATACCCCTTATCACGTAAAGGAATATTATTTGGGGGTCCAGCCATGGAGAAGAGTTTAGACACTAGGAGAAAATAAGGAACACACCCATTATCACGAAATCACATTAGGATTCTCTTTTTAACCTGTTCCTTAAAACACTAGTGCTTAGGAAATCTATTGGAGGCAGAAGCCGTCAAGGGTAGCTTAGGGTTAGGGTTAGGGTTAGGGTGAGGGGTAGGGTACGGCTTAGGGTACGGGTTCGGGGAGGGGTTCGGGTAGGGCGTAGGGTATGGGTTAGGGTTAGGGTTAGGGCTAGTGTTAGGGTTAGGGCTCGGTTTAGGGTACGGGTTAGGATTAGGGTACGCGTTAGGGTTAGGGTAGGGGTTAGGGTTAGGGTACGCGTTAGGGTGAGGGTAGTTATTAAACCTATCACACTCTCTAGATACCCCTTAGCACGTAAAGGAATATTATTTGGGGGTCCAGCCATGGAGAAGAGTTTAGACACTAGGATAAGATAAGGAACACACCCATTATCACGAAATCACATTAGGATTCTCTTTTTAACCTGTTCCTTAAAACACTAGTGCTTAGGAAATCTATTGGAGGCAGAAGCCGTCAAGGGTATCTTAGGGTTAGGGTTAGGGTTAGGGTGAGGGTTAGGGTACGGTTTAGGGTACGGGTTCAGGGAGGGGTTCGGGTAGGGCGTAGGGTATGGGTTAGGGTTAGTGTTAGAGTTAGTGTTAGGGTTAGGGCTCGGTTTAGGGTACGGGTTAGGATTAGGGTACGCGCTAGGGTTAGGGTAGGGGTTAGGGTTAGGGTACGCGTTAGGGTGAGGGTAGTTATTATACCTATCACACTCTCTAGATACCCCTTAGCACATAAAGGAATATTATTTGGGGGTCCAGCCATGGAGAAGAGTTTAGACACGAGGAGAAGATAAGGAACACACCCATTATCAAGAAATCACATTAGGATTCTCTTTTTAACCTGTTCCTTAAAACACTAGTGCTTAGGAAATCTATTGGAGGCAGAAGCCGTCAAGGGTAGCTTAGGGTTAGGGTTAGGGTTAGGGTGAGGGTTAGGGTACGGCTTACGATACGGGTTCGGGGAGGGGTTCGAGTAGGGCGTAGGATATGGGTTAGGGTTAGGGTTAGGGCTAGTGTTAGGGTTAGGGCTCGGTTTAGGGTACGGGTTAGGATTAGGGTATGCGTTAGGGTTAGGGTAGGGGTTAGGGTTAGGGTACGCGTTAGGGTGAGGGTAGTTATTAAACCTATCCCACTCTCTAGATACCCCTTAGCACGTAAAGGAATATTATTTGGGGGTCCAGCCATGGAGAAGAGTTTAGACACGAGGAGAAGATAAGGAACACACCCATTATCACGAAATCACATTAGGATTCTCTTTTTAACCTGTTCCTTAAAACACTAGTGCTTAGGAAATCTATTGGAGGCAGAAGCAGTCAAGGGTAGCTTAGGGTTAGGGTTAGGGTTAGGGTGAGGGTTAGGGTACGGCTTAGGGTACGGGTTCGGGGAGGGGTTCGGGTAGGGCGTAAGGTATGGGTTAGGGTTAGGGTTAGGGCTAGTGTTAGGGTTAGGGCTCGGTTTAGGGTACGGGTTAGGATTAGGGTACGCGTTAGGGATAGGGTAGGGGTTAGGGTTAGGGTACGCGTTAGGGTGAGGGTAGTTATTAAACCTCTCCCACTCTCTAGATACCCCTTAGCACGTAAAGGAATATTATTTGCGGGTCCAGCCATGGAGAAGAGTTTAGACACGAGGAGAAAATAAGGAACACACCCATTATCACGAAATCACATTAGGATTCTCTTTTTAACCTGTTCCTTAAAACACTAGTGCTTAGGAAATCTATTGGAGGCAGAAACAGTCAAGGGTAGCTTAGGGTTAGGGTTAGGGTTAGGGCGAGGGTTAGGGTACGGTTTAGGGTACGGGTTCAGGGAGGGGTTCGGGTAGGGCGTAGGGTATGGGTTAGGGTTAGGTTTAGAGTTAGTGTTAGGGTTAGGGCTCGGTTTAGGGTACGGGTTAGGATTAGGGTACGCGCTAGGGTTAGGGTAGGGGTTAGGGTTAGGGTACGCGTTAGGGTGAGGGTAGTTATTAAACCTATCACACTCTCTAGATACCCCTTAGCACATAAAGGAATATTATTTGGGGGTCCAGCCATGGAGAAGAGTTTAGACACGAGGAGAACACAAGGAACACACCCATTATCAAGAAATCACATTAGGATTCTCTTTTTAACATGTTCCTTAAAACACTAGTGCTTAGGAAATCTATTGGAGGCAGAAGCCGTCAAGGGTAGCTTAGGGTTAGGGTTAGGGTTAGGGTGAGGGTTAGGGTACGGCTTAGGGTACGGGTTCGTGGAGGTGTTCGGGTAGGGCGTAGGGTATGGGTTAGGGTTAGGGTTAGGGCTAGGGTTAGGGTTAGGGCTCGGTTTAGGGTACGGGTTAGGATTAGGGTAAGCCTTAGGGTTAGGGTAGGGGTTAGGGTTAGGGTACGCGTTAGGGTGAGGGTAGTTATTAAACCTATCCCATTCTCTAGATACGCCTTAGCACGTAAAGGAATATTATTTGGGGGTCCAGCCATGGAGAAGAGTTTAGACACGAGGAGAAGATAAGGAACACACCCATTATCAAGAAATCACATTAGGATTCTCTTTTTAACCTGTTCCTTAAAACACTAGTGCTTAGGAAATCTATTGGAGGCAGAAGCCGTCAAGGGTAGCTTAGGGTTAGGGTTAGGGTTAGGGTGAGGGTTAGGGTACGGCTTAGGGTACGGGTTCGGGGAGGGGTTTGGGTAGGGCGTAGGGTATGGGTTAGGGTTAGGGTTAGGGCTAGTGTTAGGGTTAGGGCTCGGTTTAGGGTATGGGTTAGGATTAGGGTATGCGTTAGGGTTAGGGTAGGGGTTAGGGTTAGGGTACGCGTTAGGGTGAGGGTAGTTATTAAACCTATCCCACTCTCTAGATACCCCTCAGCACGTAAAGGAATATTATTTGGGGGTCCAGCCATGGAGAAGAGTTTAGACACGAGGAGAAGATAAGGAACACAACCATTATCAAGAAATCACATTAGGATTCTCCTTTAAACCTGTTCCTTAAATCACTAGTGCTTAGGAAATCTATTGGAGGCAGAAGCCGTCAAGGGTAGCTTAGGGTTAGGGTTAGGGTTAGGGTGAGGGTTAGGGTACGGCTTAGGGTACGGGTTCGGGGAGGGGTTCGGGTAGGGCGTAGGGTATGGGTTAGAGTTAGGGTTAGGGTTAGTGTTAGGGTTAGGGCTCAGTTTAGGGTACGGGTTAGGATTAGGGTACGTGTTAGTGTTAGGGTAGGGGTTAGGGTTAGGGTACGCTTTAGGGTGAGGGTAGTTATTAAACCTATCCCACTCTCTAGATACCCCTTAGCACATAAAGGAATATTATTTGGGGGTCCAGCCATGGAGAAGGGTTTAGACACTAGGAGAAGATAAGGAACACACCGATTATCAAGAAATCACAATATGATTCTCTTTTTAAACTGTTCCTTAAAACACTAGTGGTTAGGAAATCTATTGGAGTCACAAGCAGTGAAGGGTAGCTTAGGGTTAGGGTTAGGGTTAGGGTGAGGGTTAGGGTACGGCTTAGGGTACGGGTTCGGGGAGGGTTTCGGGTAGGGCGTAGGGTATGGGTTAGGGTTAGGGTTAGTGTTAGGGTTAGGGCTCGGTTTAGGGTACGGGTTAGTATTAGGGTACTCGTTAGGGTTAGGGTAGCGGTTAGGGTTAGGGTACGTGTTAGGGTGAGGGTAGTTATTAAACCTGTCACACTCTCTAGATACCCCTTATCACGTAAAGGAATATTATTTGGGGGTCCAGCCATGGAGAAGAGTTTAGACACTAGGAGAAGATAAGGAACACACCCATTATCACGAAATCACATTAGGATTCTCTTTTTAACCTGTTCCTTAAAACACTAGTGCTTAGGAAATCTATTGGAGGCAGAAGCAGTCAAGGGTAGCTTAGGGTTAGGGTTAGGGTTAGGGTGAGGGGTAGGGTACGGCTTAGGGTACGGGTTCGGGGAGGGGTTCGGGTAGGGCGTAGGGTATGGGTTAGGGTTAGGGTTAGGGCTAGTGTTAGGGTTAGGGCTCGGTTTAGGGTACGGGTTAGGATTAGGGTAAGCGTTAGGGCTAGGGTAGGGGTTAGGTTTAGGGTACGCGTTAGGGTGAGGGTAGTTATTAAACCTATCACACTCTCTAGATACCCCTTAGCACGTAAAGGAATATTATTTGGGGGTCCAGCCATGGAGAAGAGTTTAGACACTAGGATAAGATAAGGAACACACCCATTATCACGAAATCACATTAGGATTCTCTTTTTAACCTGTTCCTTAAAACACTAGTGCTTAGGAAATCTATTGGAGGCAGAAGCCGTCAAGGGTAGCTTAGGGTTAGGGTTAGGGTTAGGGTGAGGGTTAGGGTACGGTTTAGGGTACGGGTTCAGGGAGGGGTTCGGGTAGGGCGTAGGGTATGGGTTAGGGTTAGGGTTAGAGTTAGTGTTAGGGTTAGGGCTCGGTTTAGGGTACGGGTTAGGATTAGGGTACGCGCTAGGGTTAGGGTAGGGGTTAGGGTTAGGGTACGCGTTAGGGTGAGGGTAGTTATTATACCTATCACACTCTCTAGATACCCCTTAGCACATAAAGGAATATTATTTGGGGGTCCAGCCATGGAGAAGAGTTTAGACACGAGGAGAAGATAATGAACACACCCATTATCAAGAAATCACATTAGGATTCTCTTTTTAACCTGTTCCTTAAAACACTAGTGCTTAGGAAATCTATTGGAGGCAGAAGCCGTCAAGGGTAGCTTAGGGTTAGGGTTAGGGTTAGGGTGAGGGTTAGGGTACGGCTTACGATACGGGTTCGGGGAGGGGTTCGAGTAGGGCGTAGGGTATGGTTTAGGGTTAGGGTTAGGGCTAGTGTTAGGGTTAGGGCTCGGTTTAGGGTACGGGTTAGGATTAGGGTATGCGTTAGGGTTAGGGTAGGGGTTAGGGTTAGGGTACGCGTTAGGGTGAGGGTAGTTATTAAACCTATCCCACTCTCTAGATACCCCTTAGCACGTAAAGGAATATTATTTGGGGGTCCAGCCATGGAGAAGAGTTTAGACACGAGGAGAAGATAAGGAACACACCCATTATCACGAAATCACATTAGGATTCTCTTTTTAACCTGTTCCTTAAAACACTAGTGCTTAGGAAATCTATTGGAGGCAGAAGCAGTCAAGGGTAGCTTAGGGTTAGGGTTAGGGTTAGGGTGAGGGTTAGGGTACGGCTTAGGGTACGGGTTCGGGGAGGGGTTCGGGTAGGGCGTAAGGTATGGGTTAGGGTTAGGCTTAGGGCTAGTGTTAGGGTTAGGGCTCGGTTTAGGGTACGGGTTAGGATTAGGGTACGCGTTAGGGATAGGGTAGGGGTTAGGGTTAGGGTACGCGTTAGGGTGAGGGTAGTTATTAAACCTCTCCCACTCTCTAGATACCCCTTAGCACGTAAAGGAATATTATTTGGGGGTCCAGCCATGGAGAAGAGTTTAGACACGAGGAGAAGATAAGGAACACACCCATTATCACGAAATCACATTAGGATTCTCTTTTTAACCTGTTCCTTAAAACACTAGTGCTTAGGAAATCTATTGGAGGCAGAAGCAGTCAAGGGTAGCTTAGGGTTAGGGTTAGGGTTAGGGCGAGGGTTAGGGTACGGTTTAGGGTACGGGTTCAGGGAGGGGTTCGGGTAGGGCGTAGGGTATGAGTTAGGGTTAGGGTTAGAGTTAGTGTTAGGGTTAGGGCTCGGTTTAGGGTACGGGTTAGGATTAGGGTACGCGCTAGGGTTAGGGTAGGGGTTAGGGTTAAGGTACGCGTTAGGGTGAGGGTAGTTATTATACCTATCACACTCTCTAGATACCCCTTAGCACATAAAGGAATATTATTTGGGGGTCCAGCCATGGAGAAGAGTTTAGACACGAGGAGAAGATAAGGAACACACCCATTATCAAGAAATCACATTAGGATTCTCTTTTTAACCTGTTCCTTAAAACACTAGTGCTTAGGAAATCTATTGGAGGCAGAAGCCGTCAAGGGTAGCTTAGGGTTAGGGTTAGGGTTAGGGTGAGGGTTAGGGTACGGCTTAGGGTACGGGTTCGGGGAGGGGTTCGGGTAGGGCGTAGGGTATGGGTTAGGGTTAGGGTTAGGGTTAGTGTTAGGGTTAGGGCTCGGTTTAGGGTACGGGTTAGGATTATGGTACGCGTTAGGGATAGGGTAGGGGTTAGGGTTAGGGTATGCGTTAGGGTGAGGGTAGTTATTAAACCTATCCCACTCTCTAGATACCCCTTAGCACGTAAAGGAATATTATTTGGGGGTCCGGCCATGGAGAAGAGTTTAGACACGAGGAGAAGATAAGGAACACACCCATTATCACGAAATCACATTAGGATTCTCTTTTTAACCTGTTCCTTAAAACACTAGTGCTTAGGAAATCTATTGGAGGCAGAAGCAGTCAAGGGTAGCTTAGGGTTAGGGTTAGGGTTAGGGTGAGGGGTAGGGTACGGCTTAGGGTACGGGTTCAGGGAGGGGTTCGGGTAGGGCGTAGGGTATGGGTTAGGGTTAGGGTTAGGGCTAGTGTTAGGGTTAGGGCTCGGTTTAGGGTACGGGTTAGGATTAGGGTACGCGTTAGGGTTAGGGTAGGGGTTAGGGTTAGGGTACGCGTTAGGGTGAGGGTAGTTATTAAACCTATCACACTCTCTAGATACCCCTTAGCACGTAAAGGAATATTATTTGGGGGTCCAGCCATGGAGAAGAGTTTAGACACTAGGATAAGATAAGGAACACACCCATTATCACGAAATCACATTAGGATTCTCTTTTTAACCTGTTCCTTAAAACACTAGTGCTTAGGAAATCTATTGGAGGCAGAAGCCGTCAAGGGTAGCTTAGGGTTAGGGTTAGGGTTAGGGTGAGGGTTAGGGTACGGTTTAGGGTACGGGTTCAGGGAGGGGTTCGGGTAGGGCGTAGGGTATGGGTTAGGGTTAGGGTTAGAGTTAGTGTTAGGGTTAGGGCTCGGTTTAGGGTACGGGTTAGGATTAGGGTACGCGCTAGGGTTAGGGTAGGGGTTAGGGTTAGGGTACGCGTTAGGGTGAGGGTAGTTATTATACCTATCCCATTCTCTAGATACGCCTTAGCACGTAAAGGAATATTATTTGGGGGTCCAGCCATGGAGAAGAGTTTAGACACGAGGAGAAGATAAGGAACACACCCATTATCAAGAAATCACATTAGGATTCTCTTTTTAACCTGTTCCTTAAAACACTAGTGCTTAGGAAATCTATTGGAGGCAGAAGCCGTCAAGGGTAGCTTAGGGTTAGGGTTAGGGTTAGGGTGAGGGTTAGGGTACGGCTTAGGGTACGGGTTCGGGGAGGGGTTTGGGTAGGGCGTAGGGTATGGGTTAGGGTTAGGGTTAGGGCTAGTGTTAGGGTTAGGGCTCGGTTTAGGGTATGGGTTAGGATTAGGGTATGCGTTAGGGTTAGGGTAGGGGTTAGGGTTAGGGTACGCGTTAGGGTGAGGGTAGTTATTAAACCTATCCCACTCTCTAGATACCCCTCAGCACGTAAAGGAATATTATTTGGGGGTCCAGCCATGGAGAAGAGTTTAGACACGAGGAGAAGATAAGGAACACAACCATTATCAAGAAATCACATTAGGATTCTCCTTTAAACCTGTTCCTTAAATCACTAGTGCTTAGGAAATCTATTGGAGGCAGAAGCCGTCAAGGGTAGCTTAGGGTTAGGGTTAGGGTTAGGGTGAGGGTTAGGGTACGGCTTAGGGTACGGGTTCGGGGAGGGGTTCGGGTAGGGCGTAGGGTATGGGTTAGAGTTAGGGTTAGGGTTAGTGTTAGGGTTAGGGCTCAGTTTAGGGTACGGGTTAGGATTAGGGTACGTGTTAGTGTTAGGGTAGGGGTTAGGGTTAGGGTACGCTTTAGGGTGAGGGTAGTTATTAAACCTATCCCACTCTCTAGATACCCCTTAGCACGTAAAGGAATATTATTTGGGGGTCCAGCCATGGAGAAGGGTTTAGACACTAGGAGAAGATAAGGAACACACCGATTATCAAGAAATCACAATATGATTCTCTTTTTAAACTGTTCCTTAAAACACTAGTGGTTAGGAAATTTATTGGAGTCACAAGCAGTGAAGGGTAGCTTAGGGTTAGGGTTAGGGTTAGGGTGAGGGTTAGGGTACGGCTTAGGGTACGGGTTCGGGGAGGGTTTCGGGTAGGGCGTAGGGTATGGGTTAGGGTTAGGGTTAGTGTTAGGGTTAGGGCTCGGTTTAGGGTACGGGTTAGTATTAGGGTACTCGTTAGGGTTAGGGTAGCGGTTAGGGTTAGGGTACGTGTTAGGGTGAGGGTAGTTATTAAACCTGTCACACTCTCTAGATACCCCTTATCACGTAAAGGAATATTATTTGGGGGTCCAGCCATGGAGAAGAGTTTAGACACGAGGAGAAGATAAGGAACACACCCATTATCACGAAATCACATTAGGATTCTCTTTTTAACCTGTTCCTTAAAACACTAGTGCTTAGGAAATCTATTGGAGGCAGAAGCAGTCAAGGGTAGCTTAGGGTTAGGGTTAGGGTTAGGGTGAGGGGTAGGGTACGGCTTAGGGTACGGGTTCGGGGAGGGGTTCGGGTAGGGCGTAGGGTATGGGTTAGGGTTAGGGTTAGGGCTAGTGTTAGGGTTAGGGCTCGGTTTAGGGTACGGGTTAGGATTAGGGTACGCGCTAGGGTTAGGGTAGGGGTTAGGGTTAGGGTACGCGTTAGGGTGAGGGTAGTTATTATACCTATCACACTCTCTAGATACCCCTTAGCACATAAAGGAATATTATTTGGGGGTCCAGCCATGGAGAAGAGTTTAGACACGAGGAGAACACAAGGAACACACCCATTATCAAGAAATCACATTAGGATTCTCTTTTTAACATGTTCCTTAAAACACTAGTGCTTAGGAAATCTATTGGAGGCAGAAGCCGTCAAGGGTAGCTTAGGGTTAGGGTTAGGGTTAGGGTGAGGGTTAGGGTACGGCTTAGGGTACGGGTTCGTGGAGGTGTTCGGGTAGGGCGTAGGGTATGGGTTAGGGTTAGGGTTAGGGCTAGGGTTAGGGTTAGGGCTCGGTTTAGGGTACGGGTTAGGATTAGGGTAAGCCTTAGGGTTAGGGTAGGGGTTAGGGTTAGGGTACGCGTTAGGGTGAGGGTAGTTATTAAACCTATCCCATTCTCTAGATACGCCTTAGCACGTAAAGGAATATTATTTGGGGGTCCAGCCATGGAGAAGAGTTTAGACACGAGGAGAAGATAAGGAACACACCCATTATCAAGAAATCACATTAGGATTCTCTTTTTAACCTGTTCCTTAAAACACTTGTGCTTAGGAAATCTATTGGAGGCAGAAGCAGTCAAGGGTAGCTTAGGGATAGGGTTAGGGTTAGGGTACGGCTTAGGGTACGGGTTCGGGGAGGGGTTCGGGTAGGGCGTAGGCTATGGGTTAGGGTTAGGGTTAGGGTTAGTGTTAGGGTTAGGGCTCGGTTTAGGGTACGGGTTAGGATTAGGGTACGCGTTAGGGTTAGGGTAGGGGTTAGGGTTAGGGTATGCGATAGGGTGAGGTTAGTTATTAAACCTATCCCACTCTCTAGATACCCCTTAGCACGTAAAGGAATATTATTTGGGGGTCCAGCCATGGAGAAGAGTTTAGACACTAGGAGAAGATAAGGAACACACCCATTATCAAGAAATCACATTAGGATTCTCTTTTTAACCTGTTCCTTAAAACACTAGTGCTTAGGAAATCTATTGGAGGCAGAAGCCGTCAAGGGTAGCTTAGGGTTAGGGTTAGGGTTAGGGTGAGGGTTAGGGTACGGCTTAGGGTACGGGTTCGGGGAGGGGTTTGGGTAGGGCGTAGGGTATGGGTTAGGGTTAGGGTTAGGGCTAGTGTTAGGGTTAGGGCTCGGTTTAGGGTATGGGTTAGGATTAGGGTATGCGTTAGGGTTAGGGTAGGGGTTAGGGTTAGGGTACGCGTTAGGGTGAGGGTAGTTATTAAACCTATCCCACTCTCTAGATACCCCTCAGCACGTAAAGGAATATTATTTGGGGGTCCAGCCATGGAGAAGAGTTTAGACACGAGGAGAAGATAAGGAACACAACCATTATCAAGAAATCACATTAGGATTCTCCTTTAAACCTGTTCCTTAAATCACTAGTGCTTAGGAAATCTATTGGAGGCAGAAGCCGTCAAGGGTAGCTTAGGGTTAGGGTTAGGGTTAGGGTGAGGGTTAGGGTACGGCTTAGGGTACGGGTTCGGGGAGGGGTTCGGGTAGGGCGTAGGGTATGGGTTAGAGTTAGGGTTAGGGTTAGTGTTAGGGTTAGGGCTCAGTTTAGGGTACGGGTTAGGATTAGGGTACGTGTTAGTGTTAGGGTAGGGGTTAGGGTTAGGGTACGCTTTAGGGTGAGGGTAGTTATTAAACCTATCCCACTCTCTAGATACCCCTTAGCACGTAAAGGAATATTATTTGGGGGTCCAGCCATGGAGAAGGGTTTAGACACTAGGAGAAGATAAGGAACACACCGATTATCAAGAAATCACAATATGATTCTCTTTTTAAACTGTTCCTTAAAACACTAGTGGTTAGGAAATCTATTGGAGTCACAAGCAGTGAAGGGTAGCTTAGGGTTAGGGTTAGGGTTAGGGTGAGGGTTAGGGTACGGCTTAGGGTCCGGGTTCGGGGAGGGTTTCGGGTAGGGCGTAGGGTATGGGTTAGGGTTAGGGTTAGTGTTAGGGTTAGGGCTCGGTTTAGGGTACGGGTTAGTATTAGGGTACTCGTTAGGGTTAGGGTAGCGGTTAGGGTTAGGGTACGTGTTAGGGTGAGGGTAGTTATTAAACCTGTCACACTCTCTAGATACCCCTTATCACGTAAAGGAATATTATTTGGGGGTCCAGCCATGGAGAAGAGTTTAGACACTAGGAGAAGATAAGGAACACACCCATTATCACGAAATCACATTAGGATTCTCTTTTTAACCTGTTCCTTAAAACACTAGTGCTTAGGAAATCTATTGGAGGCAGAAGCAGTCAAGGGTAGCTTAGGGTTAGGGTTAGGGTTAGGGTGAGGGGTAGGGTACGGCTTAGGGTACGGGTTCGGGGAGGGGTTCGGGTAGGGCGTAGGGTATGGGTTAGGGTTAGGGTTAGGGCTAGTGTTAGGGTTAGGGCTCGGTTTAGGGTACGGGTTAGGATTAGGGTAAGCGTTAGGGTTAGGGTAGGGGTTAGGTTTAGGGTACGCGTTAGGGTGAGGGTAGTTATTAAACCTATCCCACTCTCTAGATACCCCTTAGCACGTAAAGGAATATTATTTGGGGGTCCAGCCATGGAGAAGAGTTTAGACACTAGGATAAGATAAGGAACACACCCATTATCACGAAATCACATTAGGATTCTCTTTTTAACCTGTTCCTTAAAACACTAGTGCTTAGGAAATCTATTGGAGGCAGAAGCCGTCAAGGGTAGCTTAGGGTTAGGGTTAGGGTTAGGGTGAGGGTTAGGGTACGGTTTAGGGTACGGGTTCAGGGAGGGGTTCGGGTAGGGCGTAGGGTATGGGTTAGGGTTAGGGTTAGAGTTAGTGTTAGGGTTAGGGCTCGGTTTAGGGTACGGGTTAGGATTAGGGTACGCGCTAGGGTTAGGGTAGGGGTTAGGGTTAGGGTACGCGTTAGGGTGAGGGTAGTTATTATACCTATCACACTCTCTAGATACCCCTTAGCACATAAAGGAATATTATTTGGGGGTCCAGCCATGGAGAAGAGTTTAGACACGAGGAGAAGATAATGAACACACCCATTATCAAGAAATCACATTAGGATTCTCTTTTTAACCTGTTCCTTAAAACACTAGTGCTTAGGAAATCTATTGGAGGCAGAAGCCGTCAAGGGTAGCTTAGGGTTAGGGTTAGGGTTAGTGTGAGGGTTAGGGTACGGCTTACGATACGGGTTCGGGGAGGGGTTCGAGTAGGGCGTAGGGTATGGGTTAGGGTTAGGGTTAGGGCTAGTGTTAGGGTTAGGGCTCGGTTTAGGGTACGGGTTAGGATTAGGGTATGAGTTAGGGTTAGGGTAGGGGTTAGGGTTAGGGTACGCGTTAGGGTGAGGGTAGTTATTAAACCTATCCCACTCTCTAGATACCCCTTAGCACGTAAAGGAATATTATTTGGGGGTCCAGCCATGGAGAAGAGTTTAGACACGAGGAGAAGATAAGGAACACACCCATTATCACGAAATCACATTAGGATTCTCTTTTTAACCTGTTCCTTAAAACACTAGTGCTTAGGAAATCTATTGGAGGCAGAAGCAGTCAAGGGTAGCTTAGGGTTAGGGTTAGGGTTAGGGTGAGGGTTAGGGTACGGCTTAGGGTACGGGTTCAGGGAGGGGTTCGGGTAGGGCGTAAGGTATGGGTTAGGGTTAGGCTTAGGGCTAGTGTTAGGGTTAGGGCTCGGTTTAGGGTACGGGTTAGGATTAGGGTACGCGTTAGGGATAGGGTAGGGGTTAGGGTTAGGGTACGCGTTAGGGTGAGGGTAGTTATTAAACCTCTCCCACTCTCTAGATACCCCTTAGCACGTAAAGGAATATTATTTGGGGGTCCAGCCATGGAGAAGAGTTTAGACACGAGGAGAAGATAAGGAACACACCCATTATCACGAAATCACATTAGGATTCTCTTTTTAACCTGTTCCTTAAAACACTAGTGCTTAGGAAATCTATTGGAGGCAGAAGCAGTCAAGGGTAGCTTAGGGTTAGGGTTAGGGTTAGGGCGAGGGTTAGGGTACGGTTTAGGGTACGGGTTCAGGGAGGGGTTCGGGTAGGGCGTAGGGTATGGGTTAGGGTTAGGGTTAGAGTTAGTGTTAGGGTTAGGGCTCGGTTTAGGGTACGGGTTAGGATTAGGGTACGCGCTAGGGTTAGGGTAGGGGTTAGGGTTAAGGTACGCGTTAGGGTGAGGGTAGTTATTATACCTATCACACTCTCTAGATACCCCTTAGCACATAAAGGAATATTATTTGGGGGTCCAGCCATGGAGAAGAGTTTAGACACGAGGAGAAGATAAGGAACACACCCATTATCAAGAAATCACATTAGGATTCTCTTTTTAACCTGTTCCTTAAAACACTAGTGCTTAGGAAATCTATTGGAGGCAGAAGCCGTCAAGGGTAGCTTAGGGTTAGGGTTAGGGTTAGGGTGAGGGTTAGGGTACGGCTTAGGGTACGGGTTCGGGGAGGGGTTCGGGTAGGGCGTAGGGTATGGGTTAGGGTTAGGGTTAGGGTTAGTGTTAGGGTTAGGGCTCGGTTTAGGGTACGGGTTAGGATTATGGTACGCGTTAGGGATAGGGTAGGGGTTAGGGTTAGGGTATGCGTTAGGGTGAGGGTAGTTATTAAACCTATCCCACTCTCTAGATACCCCTTAGCACGTAAAGGAATATTATTTGGGGGTCCGGCCATGGAGAAGAGTTTAGACACGAGGAGAAGATAAGGAACACACCCATTATCACGAAATCACATTAGGATTCTCTTTTTAACCTGTTCCTTAAAACACTAGTGCTTAGGAAATCTATTGGAGGCAGAAGCAGTCAAGGGTAGCTTAGGGTTAGGGTTAGGGTTAGGGTGAGGGGTAGGGTACGGCTTAGGGTACGGGTTCAGGGAGGGGTTCGGGTAGGGCGTAGGGTATGGGTTAGGGTTAGGGTTAGGGCTAGTGTTAGGGTTAGGGCTCGGTTTAGGGTACGGGTTAGGATTAGGGTACGCGTTAGGGTTAGGGTAGGGGTTAGGGTTAGGGTACGCGTTAGGGTGAGGGTAGTTATTAAACCTATCACACTCTCTAGATACCCCTTAGCACGTAAAGGAATATTATTTGGGGGTCCAGCCATGGAGAACAGTTTAGACACTAGGATAAGATAAGGAACACACCCATTATCACGAAATCACATTAGGATTCTCTTTTTAACCTGTTCCTTAAAACACTAGTGCTTAGGAAATCTATTGGAGGCAGAAGCCGTCAAGGGTAGCTTAGGGTTAGGGTTAGGGTTAGGGTGAGGGATAGGGTACGGTTTAGGGTACGGGTTCAGGGAGGGGTTCGGGTAGGGCGTAGGGTATGGGTTAGGGTTAGGGTTAGAGTTAGTGTTAGGGTTAGGGCTCGGTTTAGGGTACGGGTTAGGATTAGGGTACGCGCTAGGGTTAGGGTAGGGGTTAGGGTTAGGGTACGCGTTAGGGTGAGGGTAGTTATTATACCTATCCCATTCTCTAGATACGCCTTAGCACGTAAAGGAATATTATTTGGGGGACCAGCCATGGAGAAGAGTTTAGACACGAGGAGAAGATAAGGAACACACCCATTATCAAGAAATCACATTAGGATTCTCTTTTTAACCTGTTCCTTAAAACACTTGTGCTTAGGAAATCTATTGGAGGCAGAAGCAGTCAAGGGTAGCTTAGGGTTAGGGTTAGGGTTAGGGTGAGGGTTAGGGTACGGCTTAGGGTACGGGTTCGGGGAGGGGTTCGGGTAGGGCGTAGGGTATGGGTTAGAGTTAGGGTTAGGGTTAGTGTTAGGGTTAGGGCTCAGTTTAGGGTACGGGTTAGGATTAGGGTACGTGATAGTGTTAGGGTAGGGGTTAGGGTTAGGGTACGCTTTAGGGTGAGGGTAGTTATTAAACCTATCCCACTCTCTAGATACCCCTTAGCACGTAAAGGAATATTATTTGGGGGTCCAGCCATGGAGAAGGGTTTAGACACTAGGAGAAGATAAGGAACACACCGATTATCAAGAAATCACAATATGATTCTCTTTTTAAACTGTTCCTTAAAACACTAGTGGTTAGGAAATCTATTGGAGTCAGAAGCAGGGAAGGGTAGCTTAGGGTTAGGGTTAGGGTTAGGGTGAGGGTTAGGGTACGGCTTAGGGTACGGGTTCGGGGAGGGTTTCGGGTAGGGCGTAGGGTATGGGTTAGGGTTAGGGTTAGTGTTAGGGTTAGGGCTCGGTTTAGGGTACGGGTTAGTATTAGGGTACTCGTTAGGGTTAGGGTAGCGGTTAGGGTTAGGGTACGCGTTAGGGTGAGGGTAGTTATTAAACCTGTCACACTCTCTAGATACCCCTTAGCACATAAAGGAATATTATTTGGGGGTCCAGCCATGGAGAAGAGTTTAGACACGAGGAGAAGATAAGGAACACACCCATTATCAAGAAATCACATTAGGATTCTCTTTTTAACCTGTTCCTTAAAACACTAGTGCTTAGGAAATCTATTGGAGGCAGAAGCCGTCAAGGGTAGCTTAGGGTTAGGGTTAGGGTTAGGGTGAGTGTTAGGGTACGGTTTAGGGTACGGGTTCAGGGAGGGGTTCGGGTAGGGCGTAGGGTATGGGTTAGGGTTAGGGTTAGAGTTAGTGTTAGGGTTAGGGCTCGGTTTAGGGTACGGGTTAGGATTAGGGTACGCGCTAGGGTTAGGGTAGGGGTTAGGGTTAGGGTACGCGTTAGGGTGAGGGTAGTTATTATACCTATCACACTCTCTAGATACCCCTTAGCACATAAAGGAATATTATTTGGGGGTCCAGCCATGGAGAAGAGTTTAGACACGAGGAGAAGATAAGGAACACACCCATTATCAAGAAATCACATTAGGATTCTCTTTTTAACCTGTTCCTTA
Organism: Balaenoptera acutorostrata; assembly: GCF_949987535.1. Lineage (NCBI taxonomy): Eukaryota > Metazoa > Chordata > Mammalia > Artiodactyla > Balaenopteridae > Balaenoptera > Balaenoptera acutorostrata. The sequence continues at coordinate 764,825 of NW_026646356.1, read as the reverse complement.
AAACACTAGTGCTTAGGAAATCTATTGGAGGCAGAAGCCATCAAGGGTAGCTTAGGGTTAGGGTTAGGGTTAGGGTGAGGGTTAGGGTACGGCTTACGATACGGGTTCGGGGAGGGGTTCGAGTAGGGCGTAGGGTATGGGTTAGGGTTAGGGTTAGGGCTAGTGTTAGGGTTAGGGCTCGGTTTAGGGTACGGGTTAGGATTAGGGTATGCGTTAGGGTTAGGGTAGGGGTTAGGGTTAGGGTACGCGTTAGGGTGAGGGTAGTTATTAAACCTATCCCACTCTCTAGATACCCCTTAGCACGTAAAGGAATATTATTTGGGGGTCCAGCCATGGAGAAGAGTTTAGACACGAGGAGAAGATAAGGAACACACCCATTATCACGAAATCACATTAGGATTCTCTTTTTAACCTGTTCCTTAAAACACTAGTGCTTAGGAAATCTATTGGAGGCAAAAGCAGTCAAGGGTAGCTTAGGGTTAGGGTTAGGGTTAGGGTGAGGGTTAGGGTACGGCTTAGGGTACGGGTTCGGGGAGGGGTTCGGGTAGGGCGTAAGGTATGGGTTAGGGTTAGGCTTAGGGCTAGTGTTAGGGTTAGGGCTCGGTTTAGGGTACGGGTTAGGATTAGGGTACGCGTTAGGGATAGGGTAGGGGTTAGGGTTAGGGTACGCGTTAGGGTGAGGGTAGTTATTAAACCTCTCCCACTCTCTAGATACCCCTTAGCACGTAAAGGAATATTATTTGGGGGTCCAGCCATGGAGAAGAGTTTAGACACGAGGAGAAGATAAGGAACACACCCATTATCACGAAATCACATTAGGATTCTCTTTTTAACCTGTTCCTTAAAACACTAGTGCTTAGGAAATCTATTGGAGGCAGAAGCAGTCAAGGGTAGCTTAGGGTTAGGGTTAGGGTTAGGGCGAGGGTTAGGGTACGGTTTAGGGTACGGGTTCAGGGAGGGGTTCGGGTAGGGCGTAGGGTATGGGTTAGGGTTAGGGTTAGAGTTAGTGTTAGGGTTAGGGCTCGGTTTAGGGTACGGGTTAGGATTAGGGTACGCGCTAGGGTTAGGGTAGGGGTTAGGGTTAAGGTACGCGTTAGGGTGAGGGTAGTTATTATACCTATCACACTCTCTAGATACCCCTTAGCACATAAAGGAATATTATTTGGGGGTCCAGCCATGGAGAAGAGTTTAGACACGAGGAGAAGATAAGGAACACACCCATTATCAAGAAATCACATTAGGATTCTCTTTTTAACCTGTTCCTTAAAACACTTGTGCTTAGGAAATCTATTGGAGGCAGAAGCAGTCAAGGGTAGCTTAGGGATAGGGTTAGGGTTAGGGTACGGCTTAGGGTACGGGTTCGGGGAGGGGTTCGGGTAGGGCGTAGGCTATGGGTTAGGGTTAGGGTTAGGGTTAGTGTTAGGGTTAGACCTCGGTTTAGGGTACGGGTTAGGATTAGGGTACGCGTTAGGGTTAGGGTAGGGGTTAGGGTTAGGGTATGCGATAGGGTGAGGTTAGTTATTAAACCTATCCCACTCTCTAGATACCCCTTAGCACGTAAAGGAATATTATTTGGGGGTCCAGCCATGGAGAAGAGTTTAGACACTAGGAGAAGATAAGGAACACACCCATTATCGAGAAATCACATTAGGATTCTCTTTTTAACCTGTTCCTTAAAACACTAGTGCTTAGGAAATCTATTGGAGGCAGAAGCCGTCAAGGGTAGCTTAGGGTTAGGGTTAGGGTTAGGGTGAGGGTTAGGGTACGGCTTAGGGTACGGGTTCGGGGAGGGGTTTGGGTAGGGCATAGGGTATGGGTTAGGGTTAGGGTTAGGGCTAGTGTTAGGGTTAGGGCTCGGTTTAGGGTATGGGTTAGGATTAGGGTATGCGTTAGGGTTAGGGTAGGGGTTAGGGTTAGGGTACGCGTTAGGGTGAGGGTAGTTATTAAACCTATCCCACTCTCTAGATACCCCTCAGCACGTAAAGGAATATTATTTGGGGGTCCAGCCATGGAGAAGAGTTTAGACACGAGGAGAAGATAAGGAACACAACCATTATCAAGAAATCACATTAGGATTCTCCTTTAAACCTGTTCCTTAAATCACTAGTGCTTAGGAAATCTATTGGAGGCAGAAGCCGTCAAGGGTAGCTTAGGGTTAGGGTTAGGGTTAGGGTGAGGGTTAGGGTACGGCTTAGGGTACGGGTTCGTGGAGGGGTTCGGGTAGGGCGTAGGGTATGGGTTAGAGTTAGGGTTAGGGTTAGTGTTAGGGTTAGGGCTCAGTTTAGGGTACGGGTTAGGATTAGGGTACGTGATAGTGTTAGGGTAGGGGTTAGGGTTAGGGTACGCTTTAGGGTGAGGGTAGTTATTAAACCTATCCCACTCTCTAGATACCCCTTAGCACGTAAAGGAATATTATTTGGGGGTCCAGCCATGGAGAAGGGTTTAGACACTAGGAGAAGATAAGGAACACACCGATTATCAAGAAATCACAATATGATTCTCTTTTTAAACTGTTCCTTAAAACACTAGTGGTTAGGAAATCTATTGGAGTCAGAAGCAGGGAAGGGTAGCTTAGGGTTAGGGTTAGGGTTAGGGTGAGGGTTAGGGTACGGCTTAGGGTACGGGTTCGGGGAGGGTTTCGGGTAGGGCGTAGGGTATGGGTTAGGGTTAGGGTTAGTGTTAGGGTTAGGGCTCGGTTTAGGGTACGGGTTAGTATTAGGGTACTCGTTAGGGTTAGGGTAGCGGTTAGGGTTAGGGTACGCGTTAGGGTGAGGGTAGTTATTAAACCTGTCACACTCTCTAGATACCCCTTAGCACATAAAGGAATATTATTTGGGGGTCCAGCCATGGAGAAGAGTTTAGACACGAGGAGAAGATAAGGAACACACCCATTATCAAGAAATCACATTAGGATTCTCTTTTTAACCTGTTCCTTAAAACACTAGTGCTTAGGAAATCTATTGGAGGCAGAAGCCGTCAAGGGTAGCTTAGGGTTAGGGTTAGGGTTAGGGTGAGGGTTAGGGTACGGTTTAGGGTACGGGTTCAGGGAGGGGTTCGGGTAGGGCGTAGGGTATGGGTTAGGGTTAGGGTTAGAGTTAGTGTTAGGGTTAGGGCTCGGTTTAGGGTACGGGTTAGGATTAGGGTACGCGCTAGGGTTAGGGTAGGGGTTAGGGTTAGGGTACGCGTTAGGGTGAGGGTAGTTATTATACCTATCACACTCTCTAGATACCCCTTAGCACATAAAGGAATATTATTTGGGGGTCCAGCCATGGAGAAGAGTTTAGACACGAGGAGAAGATAAGGAACACACCCATTATCAAGAAATCACATTAGGATTCTCTTTTTAACCTGTTCCTTAAAACACTAGTGCTTAGGAAATCTATTGGAGGCAGAAGCCGTCAAGGGTAGCTTAGGGTTAGGGTTAGGGTTAGGGTGAGGGTTAGGGTACGGCTTACGATACGGGTTCGGGGAGGGGTTCGAGTAGGGCGTAGGGTATGGGTTAGGGTTAGGGTTAGGGCTAGTGTTAGGGTTAGGGCTCGGTTTAGGGTACGGGTTAGGATTAGGGTATGCGTTAGGGTTAGGGTAGGGGTTAGGGTTAGGGTACGCGTTAGGGTGAGGGTAGTTATTAAACCTATCCCACTCTCTAGATACCCCTTAGCACGTAAAGGAATATTATTTGGGGGTCCAGCCATGGAGAAGAGTTTAGACACGAGGAGAAGATAAGGAACACACCCATTATCACGAAATCACATTAGGATTCTCTTTTTAACCTGTTCCTTAAAACACTAGTGCTTAGGAAATCTATTGGAGGCAAAAGCAGTCAAGGGTAGCTTAGGGTTAGGGTTAGGGTTAGGGTGAGGGTTAGGGTACGGCTTAGGGTACGGGTTCGGGGAGGGGTTCGGGTAGGGCGTAAGGTATGGGTTAGGGTTAGGCTTAGGGCTAGTGTTAGGGTTAGGGCTCGGTTTAGGGTACGGGTTAGGATTAGGGTACGCGTTAGGGATAGGGTAGGGGTTAGGTTTAGGGTACGCGTTAGGGTGAGGGTAGTTATTAAACCTCTCCCACTCTCTAGATACCCCTTAGCACGTAAAGGAATATTATTTGGGGGTCCAGCCATGGAGAAGAGTTTAGACACGAGGAGAAGATAAGGAACACACCCATTATCACGAAATCACATTAGGATTCTCTTTTTAACCTGTTCCTTAAACACTAGTGCTTAGGAAATCTATTGGAGGCAGAAGCAGTCAAGGGTAGCTTAGGGTTAGGGTTAGGGTTAGGGCGAGGGTTAGGGTACGGTTTAGGGTACGGGTTCAGGGAGGGGTTCGGGTAGGGCGTAGGGTATGGGTTAGGGTTAGGGTTAGAGTTAGTGTTAGGGTTAGGGCTCGGTTTAGGGTACGGGTTAGGATTAGGGTACGCGCTAGGGTTAGGGTAGGGGTTAGGGTTAAGGTACGCGTTAGGGTGAGGGTAGTTATTATACCTATCACACTCTCTAGATACCCCTTAGCACATAAAGGAATATTATTTGGGGGTCCAGCCATGGAGAAGAGTTTAGACACGAGGAGAAGATAAGGAACACACCCATTATCAAGAAATCACATTAGGATTCTCTTTTTAACCTGTTCCTTAAAACACTAGTGCTTAGGAAATCTATTGGAGGCAGAAGCAGTCAAGGGTAGCTTAGGGTTAGGGTTAGGGTTAGGGTGAGGGTTAGGGTACGGCTTAGGGTACGGGTTCGGGGAGGGGTTCGGGTAGGGCGTAGGGTATGGGTTAGGGTTAGGGTTAGGGTTAGTGTTAGGGTTAGGGCTCGGTTTAGGGTACGGGTTAGGATTAGGGTACGCGTTAGGGATAGGGTAGGGGTTAGGGTTAGGGTACGCGTTAGGGTGAGGGTAGTTATTAAACCTATCCCACTCTCTAGATACCCCTTAGCACGTAAAGGAATATTATTTGGGGGTCCGGCCATGGAGAAGAGTTTAGACACGAGGAGAAGATAAGGAACACACCCATTATCACGAAATCACATGAGGATTCTCTTTTTAACCTGTTCCTTAAAACACTAGTGCTTAGGAAATCTATTGGAGGCAGAAGCAGTCAAGGGTAGCTTAGGGTTAGGGTTAGGGTTAGGGTGAGGGTTAGGGTACGGCTTAGGGTACGGGTTCGGGGAGGGGTTTGGGTAGGGCATAGGGTATGGGTTAGGGTTAGGGTTAGGGCTAGTGTTAGGGTTAGGGCTCGGTTTAGGGTATGGGTTAGGATTAGGGTATGCGTTAGGGTTAGGGTAGGGGTTAGGGTTAGGGTACGCGTTAGGGTGAGGGTAGTTATTAAACCTATCCCACTCTCTAGATACCCCTCAGCACGTAAAGGAATATTATTTGGGGGTCCAGCCATGGAGAAGAGTTTAGACACGAGGAGAAGATAAGGAACACAACCATTATCAAGAAATCACATTAGGATTCTCCTTTAAACCTGTTCCTTAAATCACTAGTGCTTAGGAAATCTATTGGAGGCAGAAGCCGTCAAGGGTAGCTTAGGGTTAGGGTTAGGGTTAGGGTGAGGGTTAGGGTACGGCTTAGGGTACGGGTTCGGGGAGGGGTTCGGGTAGGGCGTAGGGTATGGGTTAGAGTTAGGGTTAGGGTTAGTGTTAGGGTTAGGGCTCAGTTTAGGGTACGGGTTAGGATTAGGGTACGTGATAGTGTTAGGGTAGGGGTTAGGGTTAGGGTACGCTTTAGGGTGAGGGTAGTTATTAAACCTATCCCACTCTCTAGATACCCCTTAGCACGTAAAGGAATATTATTTGGGGGTCCAGCCATGGAGAAGGGTTTAGACACTAGGAGAAGATAAGGAACACACCGATTATCAAGAAATCACAATATGATTCTCTTTTTAAACTGTTCCTTAAAACACTAGTGGTTAGGAAATCTATTGGAGTCAGAAGCAGGGAAGGGTAGCTTAGGGTTAGGGTTAGGGTTAGGGTGAGGGTTAGGGTACGGCTTAGGGTACGGGTTCGGGGAGGGTTTCGGGTAGGGCGTAGGGTATGGGTTAGGGTTAGGGTTAGTGTTAGGGTTAGGGCTCGGTTTAGGGTACGGGTTAGTATTAGGGTACTCGTTAGGGTTAGGGTAGCGGTTAGGGTTAGGGTACGCGTTAGGGTGAGGGTAGTTATTAAACCTGTCACACTCTCTAGATACCCCTTAGCACATAAAGGAATATTATTTGGGGGTCCAGCCATGGAGAAGAGTTTAGACACGAGGAGAAGATAAGGAACACACCCATTATCAAGAAATCACATTAGGATTCTCTTTTTAACCTGTTCCTTAAAACACTAGTGCTTAGGAAATCTATTGGAGGCAGAAGCCGTCAAGGGTAGCTTAGGGTTAGGGTTAGGGTTAGGGTGAGGGTTAGGGTACGGTTTAGGGTACGGGTTCAGGGAGGGGTTCGGGTAGGGCGTAGGGTATGGGTTAGGGTTAGGGTTAGAGTTAGTGTTAGGGTTAGGGCTCGGTTTAGGGTACGGGTTAGGATTAGGGTACGCGCTAGGGTTAGGGTACGGGTTAGGGTTAGGGTACGCGTTAGGGTGAGGGTAGTTATTATACCTATCACACTCTCTAGATACCCCTTAGCACATAAAGGAATATTATTTGGGGGTCCAGCCATGGAGAAGAGTTTAGACACGAGGAGAAGATAAGGAACACACCCATTATCAAGAAATCACATTAGGATTCTCTTTTTAACCTGTTCCTTAAAACACTAGTGCTTAGGAAATCTATTGGAGGCAGAAGCCGTCAAGGGTAGCTTAGGGTTAGGGTTAGGGTTAGGGTGAGGGTTAGGGTACGGCTTACGATACGGGTTCGGGGAGTGGTTCGAGTAGGGCGTAGGGTATGGGTTAGGGTTAGGGTTAGGGCTAGTGTTAGGGTTAGGGCTCGGTTTAGGGTACGGGTTAGGATTAGGGTATGCGTTAGGGTTAGGGTAGGGGTTAGGGTTAGGGTACGCGTTAGGGTGAGGGTAGTTATTAAACCTATCCCACTCTCTAGATACCCCTTAGCACGTAAAGGAATATTATTTGGGGGTCCAGCCATGGAGAAGAGTTTAGACACGAGGGGAAGATAAGGAACACACCCATTATCACGAAATCACATTAGGATTCTCTTTTTAACCTGTTCCTTAAAACACTAGTGCTTAGGAAATCTATTGGAGGCAAAAGCAGTCAAGGGTAGCTTAGGGTTAGGGTTAGGGTTAGGGTGAGGGTTAGGGTACGGCTTAGGGTACGGGTTCGGGGAGGGGTTCGGGTAGGGCGTAAGGTATGGGTTAGGGTTAGGCTTAGGGCTAGTGTTAGGCTTAGGGCTCGGTTTAGGGTACGGGTTAGGATTAGGGTACGCGTTAGGGATAGGGTAGGGGTTAGGGTTAGGGTACGCGTTAGGGTGAGGGTAGTTATTAAACCTCTCCCACTCTCTAGATACCCCTTAGCACGTAAAGGAATATTATTTGGGGGTCCAGCCATGGAGAAGAGTTTAGACACGAGGAGAAGATAAGGAACACACCCATTATCACGAAATCACATTAGGATTCTCTTTTTAACCTGTTCCTTAAAACACTAGTGCTTAGGAAATCTATTGGAGGCAGAAGCAGTCAAGGGTAGCTTAGGGTTAGGGTTAGGGTTTGGGCGAGGGTTAGGGTACGGTTTAGGGTACGGGTTCAGGGAGGGGTTCGGGTAGGGCGTAGGGTATGGGTTAGGGTTAGGGTTAGAGTTAGTGTTAGGGTTAGGGCTCGGTTTAGGGTACGGGTTAGGATTAGGGTACGCGCTAGGGTTAGGGTAGGGGTTAGGGTTAAGGTACGCGTTAGGGTGAGGGTAGTTATTATACCTATCACACTCTCTAGATACCCCTTAGCACATAAAGGAATATTATTTGGGGGTCCAGCCATGGAGAAGAGTTTAGACACGAGGAGAAGATAAGGAACACACCCATTATCAAGAAATCACATTAGGATTCTCTTTTTAACCTGTTCCTTAAAACACTAGTGCTTAGGAAATCTATTGGAGGCAGAAGCAGTCAAGGGTAGCTTAGGGTTAGGGTTAGGGTTAGGGTGAGGGTTAGGGTACGGCTTAGGGTACGGGTTCGGGGAGGGGTTCGGGTAGGGCGTAGGGTATGGGTTAGTGTTAGGGTTAGGGTTAGTGTTAGGGTTAGGGCTCGGTTTAGGGTACGGGTTAGGATTAGGGTACGCGTTAGGGATAGGGTAGGGGTTAGGGTTAGGGTACGCGTTAGGGTGAGGGTAGTTATTAAACCTATCCCACTCTCTAGATACCCCTTAGCACGTAAAGGAATATTATTTGGGGGTCCGGCCATGGAGAAGAGTTTAGACACGAGGAGAAGATAAGGAACACACCCATTATCACGAAATCACATGAGGATTCTCTTTTTAACCTGTTCCTTAAAACACTAGTGCTTAGGAAATCTATTGGAGGCAGAAGCAGTCAAGGGTAGCTTAGGGTTAGGGTTAGGGTTAGGGTGAGGGGTAGGGTACGGCTTAGGGTACGGGTTCGGGGAGGGGTTCGGGTAGGGCGTAGGGTATGGGTTAGGGTTAGGGTTAGGGCTAGTGTTAGGGTTAGGGCTCGGTTTAGGGTACGGGTTAGGATTAGGGTACGCGTTAGGGTTAGGGTAGGGGTTAGGGTTAGGGTACGCGTTAGGGTGAGGGTAGTTATTAAACCTATCACACTCTCTAGATACCCCTTAGCACGTAAAGGAATATTATTTGGGGGTCCAGCCATGGAGAAGAGTTTAGACACTAGGATAAGATAAGGAACACACCCATTATCACGAAATCACATTAGGATTCTCTTTTTAACCTGTTCCTTAAAACACTAGTGCTTAGGAAATCTATTGGAGGCAGAAGCCGTCAAGGGTAGCTTAGGGTTAGGGTTAGGGTTAGGGTGAGGGTTAGGGTACGGTTTAGGGTACGGGTTCAGGGAGGGGTTCGGGTAGGGCGTAGGGTATGGGTTAGGGTTAGGGTTAGAGTTAGTGTTAGGGTTAGGGCTCGGTTTAGGGTACGGGTTAGGATTAGGGTACGCGCTAGGGTTAGGGTAGGGGTTAGGGTTAGGGTACGCGTTAGGGTGAGGGTAGTTATTATACCTATCACACCCTCTAGATACCCCTTAGCACATAAAGGAATATTATTTGGGGGTCCAGCCATGGAGAAGAGTTTAGACACGAGGAGAAGATAAGGAACACACCCATTATCAAGAAATCACATTAGGATTCTCTTTTTAACCTGTTCCTTAAAACACTAGTGCTTAGGAAATCTATTGGAGGCAGAAGCCGTCAAGGGTAGCTTAGGGTTAGGGTTAGGGTTAGGGTGAGGGTTAGGGTACGGCTTACGATACGGGTTCGGGGAGGGGTTCGAGTAGGGCGTAGGGTATGGGTTAGGGTTAGGGTTAGGGCTAGTGTTAGGGTTAGGGCTCGGTTTAGGGTACGGGTTAGGATTAGGGTATGCGTTAGGGTTAGGGTAGGGGTTAGGGTTAGGGTACGCGTTAGGGTGAGGGTAGTTATTAAACCTATCCCACTCTCTAGATACCCCTTAGCACGTAAAGGAATATTATTTGGGGGTCCAGCCATGGAGAAGAGTTTAGACACGAGGAGAAGATAAGGAACACACCCATTATCACGAAATCACATTAGGATTCTCTTTTTAACCTGTTCCTTAAAACACTAGTGCTTAGGAAATCTATTGGAGGCAGAAGCAGTCAAGGGTAGCTTAGGGTTAGGGTTAGGGTTAGGGTGAGGGTTAGGGTACGGCTTAGGGTACGGGTTCGGGTAGGGGTTCGGGTAGGGCGTAAGGTATGGGTTAGGGTTAGGCTTAGGGCTAGTGTTAGGGTTAGGGCTCGGTTTAGGGTACGGGTTAGGATTAGGGTACGCGTTAGGGATAGGGTAGGGGTTAGGGTTAGGGTACGCGTTAGGGTGAGGGTAGTTATTAAACCTCTCCCACTCTCTAGATACCCCTTAGCACGTAAAGGAATATTATTTGGGGGTCCAGCCATGGAGAAGAGTTTAGACACGAGGAGAAGATAAGGAACACACCCATTATCACGAAATCACATTAGGATTCTCTTTTTAACCTGTTCCTTAAAACACTAGTGCTTAGGAAATCTATTGGAGGCAGAAGCAGTCAAGGGTAGCTTAGGGTTAGGGTTAGGGTTAGGGCGAGGGTTAGGGTACGGTTTAGGGTACGGGTTCAGGGAGGGGTTCGGGTAGGGCGTAGGGTATGGGTTAGGGTTAGGGTTAGGGTTAGTGTTAGGGTTAGGGCTCGGTTTAGGGTACGGGTTAGGATTAGGGTACGCGATAGGGATAGGGTAGGGGTTAGGGTTAGGGTACGCGTTAGGTTGAGGGTAGTTATTAAACCTATCCCACTTTCTAGATACCCCTTAGCACGTAAAGGAATATTATTTGGGGGTCCAGCCATGGAGAAGAGTTTAGACACGAGGAGAAGATAAGGAACACACCCATTATCACGAAATCACATTAGGATTCTCTTTTTAACCTGTTCCTTAAAACACTAGTGCTTAGGAAATCTATTGGAGGCAGAAGCAGTCAAGGGTAGCTTAGGGTTAGGGTTAGGGTTAGGGTGAGGGGTAGGGTACGGCTTAGGGTACGGGTTCGGGGAGGGGTTCGGGTAGGGCGTAGGGTATGGGTTAGGGTTAGGGCTAGTGTTAGGGTTAGGGCTCGGTTTAGGGTACGGGTTAGGATTAGGGTACGCGTTAGGGTTAGGGTAGGGGTTAGGGTTAGGGTACGCGTTAGGGTGAGGGTAGTTATTAAACCTATCACACTCTCTAGATACCCCTTAGCACGAAAAGGAATATTATTTGGGGGTCCAGCCATGGAGAAGAGTTTAGACACGAGGAGAAGGTAAGGAACACACCCATTATCAAGAAATCACATTAGGATTCTCTTTTTAACCTGTTCCTTAAAACACTAGTGCTTAGGAAATCTATTGGAGGCAGAAGCCGTCAAGGGTAGCTTAGGGTTAGGGTTAGGGTTAGGGTGAGGGTGAGGGTACGGCTTACGATACGGGTTCGGGGAGGGGTTCGAGTAGGGCGTAGGGTATGGGTTAGGGTTAGGGTTAGGGCTAGTGTTAGGGTTAGGGCTCGGTTTAGGGTACGGGTTAGGATTAGGGTATGCGTTAGGGTTAGGGTAGGGGTTAGGGTTAGGGTACGCGTTAGGGTGAGGGTAGTTATTAAACCTATCCCACTCTCTAGATACCCCTTAGCACGTAAAGGAATATTATTTGGGGGTCCAGCCATGGAGAAGAGTTTAGACACGAGGAGAAGATAAGGAACACACCCATTATCACGAAATCACATTAGGATTCTCTTTTTAACCTGTTCCTTAAAACACTAGTGCTTAGGAAATCTATTGGAGGCAGAAGCAGTCAAGGGTAGCTTAGGGTTAGGGTTAGGGTTAGGGTGAGGGTTAGGGTACGGCTTAGGGTACGGGTTCGGGTAGGGGTTCGGGTAGGGCGTAAGGTATGGGTTAGGGTTAGGCTTAGGGCTAGTGTTAGGGTTAGGGCTCGGTTTAGGGTACGGGTTAGGATTAGGGTACGCGTTAGGGATAGGGTAGGGGTTAGGGTTAGGGTACGCGTTAGGGTGAGGGTAGTTATTAAACCTCTCCCACTCTCTAGATACCCCTTAGCACGTAAAGGAATATTATTTGGGGGTCCAGCCATGGAGAAGAGTTTAGACACGAGGAGAAGATAAGGAACACACCCATTATCACGAAATCACATTAGGATTCTCTTTTTAACCTGTTCCTTAAAACACTAGTGCTTAGGAAATCTATTGGAGGCAGAAGCAGTCAAGGGTAGCTTAGGGTTAGGGTTAGGGTTAGGGCGAGGGTTAGGGTACGGTTTAGGGTACGGGTTCAGGGAGGGGTTCGGGTAGGGCGTAGGGTATGGGTTAGGGTTAGGGTTAGGGTTAGTGTTAGGGTTAGGGCTCGGTTTAGGGTACGGGTTAGGATGAGGGTACGCGATAGGGATAGGGTAGGGGTTAGGGTTAGGGTACGCGTTAGGTTGAGGGTAGTTATTAAACCTATCCCACTTTCTAGATACCCCTTAGCACGTAAAGGAATATTATTTGGGGGTCCAGCCATGGAGAAGAGTTTAGACACGAGGAGAAGATAAGGAACACACCCATTATCACGAAATCACATTAGGATTCTCTTTTTAACCTGTTCCTTAAAACACTAGTGCTTAGGAAATCTATTGGAGGCAGAAGCAGTCAAGGGTAGCTTAGGGTTAGGGTTAGGGTTAGGGTGAGGGGTAGGGTACGGCTTAGGGTACGGGTTCGGGGAGGGGTTCGGGTAGGGCGTAGGGTATGGGTTAGGGTTAGGGCTAGTGTTAGGGTTAGGGCTCGGTTTAGGGTACGGGTTAGGATTAGGGTACGCGTTAGGGTTAGGGTAGGGGTTAGGGTTAGGGTACGCGTTAGGGTGAGGGTAGTTATTAAACCTATCACACTCTCTAGATACCCCTTAGCACGAAAAGGAATATTATTTGGGGGTCCAGCCATGGAGAAGAGTTTAGACACGAGGAGAAGGTAAGGAACACACCCATTATCAAGAAATCACATTAGGATTCTCTTTTTAACCTGTTCCTTAAAACACTAGTGCTTAGGAAATCTATTGGAGGCAGAAGCCGTCAAGGGTAGCTTAGGGTTAGGGTGAGGGTGAGGGTACGGTTTAGGGTACGGGTTCAGGGAGGGGTTCGGGTAGGGCGTAGGGTATGGGTTAGGGTTAGGGGTAGAGTTAATGTTAGGGTTAGGGCTCGGTTTAGGCTACGGGTTAGGATTAGGGTACGCGCTAGGGTTAGGGTAGGGGTTAGGGTTAGGGTACGCGTTAGGGTGAGGGTAGTTATTATACCTATCACACTCTCTAGATACCCCTTAGCACATAAAGGAATATTATTTGGGGGTCCAGCCATGGAGAAGAGTTTAGACACGAGGAGAAGATAAGGAACACACCCATTATCAAGAAATCACATTAGGATTCTCTTTTTAACCTGTTCCATAAAACACTAGTGCTTAGGAAATCTATTGGAGGCAGAAGCAGTCAAGGGTAGCTTAGGGTTAGGGTTAGGGTTAGGGTGAGGGTTAGGGTACGGCTTAGGGTACGGATTCGGGGAGGGGTTCGGGTAGGGCGTAGGGTATGGGTTAGGGTTAGGGTTAGGGTTAGTGTTAGGGTTAGGGCTCGGTTTAGGGTACGGGTTAGGATTAGGGTACGCGTTAGGGATAGGGTAGGGGTTAGGGTTAGGGTACGCGTTAGGGTGAGGGTAGTTATTAAACCTCTCCCACTCTCTAGATACTCCTTAGCACGTAAAGGAATATTATTTGGGGGTCCAGCCATGGAGAAGAGTTTAGACACGAGGAGAAGATAAGGAACACACCCATTATCACGAAATCACATTAGGATTCTCTTTTTAACCTGTTCCTTAAAACACTAGTGCTTAGGAAATCTATTGGAGGCAGAAGCAGTCAAGGGTAGCTTAGGGTTAGGGTTAGGGTTAGGGCGAGGGTTAGGGTACGGTTTAGGGTACGGGTTCAGGGAGGGGTTCGGGTAGGGCGTAGGGTATGGGTTAGGGTTAGGGTTAGAGTCAGTGTTAGGGTTAGGGCTCGGTTTAGGGTACGGGTTTGGATTAGGGTACGCGCTAGGGTTAGGGTAGGGGTTAGGGTTAAGGTACGCGTTAGGGTGAGGGTAGTTATTATACCTATCACACTCTCTAGATACCCCTTAGCACATAAAGGAATATTATTTGGGGGTCCAGCCATGGAGAAGAGTTTAGACACGAGGAGAAGATAAGGAACACACCCATTATCAAGAAATCACATTAGGATTCTCTTTTAAACCTGTTCCTTAAATCACTAGTGCTTAGGAAATCTATTGGAGGCAGAAGCCGTCAAGGGTAGCTTAGGGTTAGGGTTAGGGTTAGGGTGAGGGTTAGGGTACGGCTTAGGGTACGGGTTCGGGGAGGGGTTCGGGTAGGGCGTAGGGTATGGGTTAAGGTTAGGGTTAGGGTTAGTGTTAGGGTTAGGGCTCAGTTTAGGGTACGGGTTAGGATTAGGTTACGCTTTAGGGTTAGGGTAGGGGTTAGGGTTAGTGTACGCTTTAGGGTGAGGGTAGTTATTAAACCTATCCCACTCTCTAGATACCCTTAGCACGTAAAGGAATATTATTTGGGGGTCCAGCCATGGAGAAGGGTTTAGACACTAGGAGAAGATAAGGAACACACCCATTATCAAGAAATCACAATATGATTCTCTTTTTAAACTGTTCCTTAAAACACTAGTGCTTAGGAAATCTATTGGAGGCAGAAGCAGTCAAGGGTAGCTTAGGGTTACGCTTAGGGTTAGGGTGAGGGTTAGGGTACGGCTTAGGGTACGGGTTAGGAGACGGTTTCGGCTAGGGCCTAGGGTATGGGTTAGGGTTACAGTTAGGGTTAGTGTTAGGGTTAGGGCTCGGTTTAGGGTACGGGTTAGGATTAGGGTACTCGTTAGGGTTAGTGTAGCGGTTAGGGTTAGGGTACGCGTTAGGGTGAGGGTAGTTATTAAAGCTATCACACTCTCTAGATACCCCTTAGCACGTAAAGGAATATTATTTGGGGGTCCAGCCATGGAGAAGAGTTTAGACACTAGGAGAAGATGAGGAACACACCCATTATCACGAAATCACATTAGGATTCTCTTTTTAACCTGTTCCTTAAAACACTAGTGCTTAGTAAATCTATTGGAGGCAGAAGCAGTCAAGGGTAGCTTAGGGTTAGGGTTAGGGTTAGGGTGAGGGTTAGGGTACGGCTTAGGGTACGGGTTCGGGGAGGGGTTCGGGTAGGGCGTAGGGTATGGGTTAGGGTTAGGGTTAGGGCTAGTGTTAGGGTTAGGGCTCGGTTTAGGGTACGGGTTAGGATTAGTGTACGCGTTAGGTTTAGGGTAGGGGTTAGGGTTAGGGTACGCGTTAGGGTGAGGGTAGTTATTAAACCTATCCCACTCTCTAGATACCCCTTAGCACGTAAAGGAATATTATTTGGGGGTCCAGCCATGGAGAAGAGTTTAGACACGAGGAGAATATAAGGAACACACCCATTATCAAGAAATCACATTAGGATTCTCTTTTTAACCTGTTCCTTAAAACACTAGTGCTTAGGAAATCTACTGGAGGCAGAAGCCGTCAAGGGTAGCTTAGGGTTAGGGTTAGGGTTAGGGTGAGGTTTAGGGTACGGCTTACGATACGGGTTCGGGGAGGTGTTCGGGTAGGGCGTAGGGTATGGGTTACGGTTAGGGTTAGGGCTAGTGTTAGGGTTAGGGCTCGGTTTAGGGTACGGGTTAGGATTAGGGTATGCGTTAGGGTTAGGGTAGGGGTTAGGGTTAGGGTACGCGTTAGGGTGAGGGTAGTTATTAAACCTATCCCACTCTCTAGATACCCCTTAGCACGTAAAGGAATATTATTTGGGGGTCCAGCCATGGAGAAGAGTTTAGACACGAGGAGAAGATAAGGAACACACCCATTATCAAGAAATCACATTAGGATTCTCTTTTTAACCTGTTCCTTAAAACACTAGTGCTTAGGAAATCTATTGGAGGCAGAAGCCGTCAAGGGTAGCTTAGGGTTAGGGTTAGGGTTAGGGTGAGGGTTAGGGTACGGCTTAGGGTACGGGTTCGGGGAGGGGTTCGGGTAGGGCGTAGGGTATGGGTTAAGGTTAGGGTTAGGGTTAGTGTTAGGGTTAGGGCTCAGTTTAGGGTACGGGTTAGGATTAGGTTACGCTTTAGGGTTAGGGTAGGGGTTAGGGTTAGTGTACGCTTTAGGGTGAGGGTAGTTATTAAACCTATCCCACTCTCTAGATACCCTTAGCACGTAAAGGAATATTATTTGGGGGTCCAGCCATGGAGAAGGGTTTAGACACTAGGAGAAGATAAGGAACACACCCATTATCAAGAAATCACAATATGATTCTCTTTTTAAACTGTTCCTTAAAACACTAGTGCTTAGGAAATCTATTGGAGGCAGAAGCAGTCAAGGGTAGCTTAGGGTTACGCTTAGGGTTAGGGTGAGGTTTAGGGTACGGCTTAGGGTACGGGTTAGGAGACGGTTTCGGCTAGGGCCTAGGGTATGGGTTAGGGTTACAGTTAGGGTTAGTGTTAGGGTTAGGGCTCGGTTTAGGGTACGGGTTAGGATTAGGGTACTCGTTAGGGTTAGTGTAGCGGTTAGGGTTAGGGTACGCGTTAGGGTGAGGGTAGTTATTAAAGCTATCACACTCTCTAGATACCCCTTAGCACGTAAAGGAATATTATTTGGGGGTCCAGCCATGGAGAAGAGTTTAGACACTAGGAGAAGATGAGGAACACACCCATTATCACGAAATCACATTAGGATTCTCTTTTTAACCTGTTCCTTAAAACACTAGTGCTTAGTAAATCTATTGGAGGCAGAAGCAGTCAAGGGTAGCTTAGGGTTAGGGTTAGGGTTAGGGTGAGGGTTAGGGTACGGCTTAGGGTACGGGTTCGGGGAGGGGTTCGGGTAGGGCGTAGGGTATGGGTTAGGGTTAGGGTTAGGGCTAGTGTTAGGGTTAGGGCTCGGTTTAGGGTACGGGTTAGGATTAGTGTACGCGTTAGGTTTAGGGTAGGGGTTAGGGTTAGGGTACGCGTTAGGGTGAGGGTAGTTATTAAACCTATCCCACTCTCTAGATACCCCTTAGCACGTAAAGGAATATTATTTGGGGGTCCAGCCATGGAGAAGAGTTTAGACACGAGGAGAATATAAGGAACACACCCATTATCAAGAAATCACATTAGGATTCTCTTTTTAACCTGTTCCTTAAAACACTAGTGCTTAGGAAATCTATTGGAGGCAGAAGCCGTCAAGGGTAGCTTAGGGTTAGGGTTAGGGTTAGGGTGAGGTTTAGGGTACGGCTTACGATACGGGTTCGGGGAGGTGTTCGGGTAGGGCGTAGGGTATGGGTTACGGTTAGGGTTAGGGCTAGTGTTAGGGTTAGGGCTCGGTTTAGGGTACGGGTTAGGATTAGGGTATGCGTTAGGGTTAGGGTAGGGGTTAGGGTTAGGGTACGCGTTAGGGTGAGGGTAGTTATTAAACCTATCCCACTCTCTAGATACCCCTTAGCACGTAAAGGAATATTATTTGGGGGTCCAGCCATGGAGAAGAGTTTAGACACGAGGAGAAGATAAGGAACACACCCATTATCAAGAAATCACATTAGGATTCTCTTTTTAACCTGTTCCTTAAAACACTAGTGCTTAGGAAATCTATTGGAGGCAGAAGCCGTCAAGGGTAGCTTAGGGTTAGGGTTAGGGTTAGGGTGAGGGTTAGGGTACGGCTTAGGGTACGGGTTCGGGGAGGGGTTCGGGTAGGGCGTAGGGTATGGGTTAAGGTTAGGGTTAGGGTTAGTGTTAGGGTTAGGGCTCAGTTTAGGGTACGGGTTAGGATTAGGTTACGCTTTAGGGTTAGGGTAGGGGTTAGGGTTAGTGTACGCTTTAGGGTGAGGGTAGTTATTAAACCTATCCCACTCTCTAGATACCCTTAGCACGTAAAGGAATATTATTTGGGGGTCCAGCCATGGAGAAGGGTTTAGACACTAGGAGAAGATAAGGAACACACCCATTATCAAGAAATCACAATATGATTCTCTTTTTAAACTGTTCCTTAAAACACTAGTGCTTAGGAAATCTATTGGAGGCAGAAGCAGTCAAGGGTAGCTTAGGGTTACGCTTAGGGTTAGGGTGAGGTTTAGGGTACGGCTTAGGGTACGGGTTAGGAGACGGTTTCGGCTAGGGCCTAGGGTATGGGTTAGGGTTACAGTTAGGGTTAGTGTTAGGGTTAGGGCTCGGTTTAGGGTACGGGTTAGGATTAGGGTACTCGTTAGGGTTAGTGTAGCGGTTAGGGTTAGGGTACGCGTTAGGGTGAGGGTAGTTATTAAAGCTATCACACTCTCTAGATACCCCTTAGCACGTAAAGGAATATTATTTGGGGGTCCAGCCATGGAGAAGAGTTTAGACACTAGGAGAAGATGAGGAACACACCCATTATCACGAAATCACATTAGGATTCTCTTTTTAACCTGTTCCTTAAAACACTAGTGCTTAGTAAATCTATTGGAGGCAGAAGCAGTCAAGGGTAGCTTAGGGTTAGGGTTAGGGTTAGGGTGAGGGTTAGGGTACGGCTTAGGGTACGGGTTCGGGGAGGGGTTCGGGTAGGGCGTAGGGTATGGGTTAGGGTTAGGGTTAGGGCTAGTGTTAGGGTTAGGGCTCGGTTTAGGGTACGGGTTAGGATTAGTGTACGCGTTAGGTTTAGGGTAGGGGTTAGGGTTAGGGTACGCGTTAGGGTGAGGGTAGTTATTAAACCTATCCCACTCTCTAGATACCCCTTAGCACGTAAAGGAATATTATTTGGGGGTCCAGCCATGGAGAAGAGTTTAGACACGAGGAGAATATAAGGAACACACCCATTATCAAGAAATCACATTAGGATTCTCTTTTTAACCTGTTCCTTAAAACACTAGTGCTTAGGAAATCTATTGGAGGCAGAAGCCGTCAAGGGTAGCTTAGGGTTAGGGTTAGGGTTAGGGTGAGGTTTAGGGTACGGCTTACGATACGGGTTCGGGGAGGTGTTCGGGTAGGGCGTAGGGTATGGGTTACGGTTAGGGTTAGGGCTAGTGTTAGGGTTAGGGCTCGGTTTAGGGTACGGGTTAGGATTAGGGTATGCGTTAGGGTTAGGGTAGGGGTTAGGGTTAGGGTACGCGTTAGGGTGAGGGTAGTTATTAAACCTATCCCACTCTCTAGATACCCCTTAGCACGTAAAGGAATATTATTTGGGGGTCCAGCCATGGAGAAGAGTTTAGACACGAGGAGAAGATAAGGAACACACCCATTATCAAGAAATCACATTAGGATTCTCTTTTTAACCTGTTCCTTAAAACACTAGTGCTTAGGAAATCTATTGGAGGCAGAAGCCGTCAAGGGTAGCTTAGGGTTAGGGTTAGGGTTAGGGTGAGGGTTAGGGTACGGCTTAGGGTACGGGTTCGGGGAGGGGTTCGGGTAGGGCGTAGGGTATGGGTTAAGGTTAGGGTTAGGGTTAGTGTTAGGGTTAGGGCTCAGTTTAGGGTACGGGTTAGGATTAGGTTACGCTTTAGGGTTAGGGTAGGGGTTAGGGTTAGTGTACGCTTTAGGGTGAGGGTAGTTATTAAACCTATCCCACTCTCTAGATACCCTTAGCACGTAAAGGAATATTATTTGGGGGTCCAGCCATGGAGAAGGGTTTAGACACTAGGAGAAGATAAGGAACACACCCATTATCAAGAAATCACAATATGATTCTCTTTTTAAACTGTTCCTTAAAACACTAGTGCTTAGGAAATCTATTGGAGGCAGAAGCAGTCAAGGGTAGCTTAGGGTTACGCTTAGGGTTAGGGTGAGGTTTAGGGTACGGCTTAGGGTACGGGTTAGGAGACGGTTTCGGCTAGGGCCTAGGGTATGGGTTAGGGTTACAGTTAGGGTTAGTGTTAGGGTTAGGGCTCGGTTTAGGGTACGGGTTAGGATTAGGGTACTCGTTAGGGTTAGTGTAGCGGTTAGGGTTAGGGTACGCGTTAGGGTGAGGGTAGTTATTAAAGCTATCACACTCTCTAGATACCCCTTAGCACGTAAAGGAATATTATTTGGGGGTCCAGCCATGGAGAAGAGTTTAGACACTAGGAGAAGATGAGGAACACACCCATTATCACGAAATCACATTAGGATTCTCTTTTTAACCTGTTCCTTAAAACACTAGTGCTTAGTAAATCTATTGGAGGCAGAAGCAGTCAAGGGTAGCTTAGGGTTAGGGTTAGGGTTAGGGTGAGGGTTAGGGTACGGCTTAGGGTACGGGTTCGGGGAGGGGTTCGGGTAGGGCGTAGGGTATGGGTTAGGGTTAGGGTTAGGGCTAGTGTTAGGGTTAGGGCTCGGTTTAGGGTACGGGTTAGGATTAGTGTACGCGTTAGGTTTAGGGTAGGGGTTAGGGTTAGGGTACGCGTTAGGGTGAGGGTAGTTATTAAACCTATCCCACTCTCTAGATACCCCTTAGCACGTAAAGGAATATTATTTGGGGGTCCAGCCATGGAGAAGAGTTTAGACACGAGGAGAATATAAGGAACACACCCATTATCAAGAAATCACATTAGGATTCTCTTTTTAACCTGTTCCTTAAAACACTAGTGCTTAGTAAATCTATTGGAGGCAGAAGCAGTCAAGGGTAGCTTAGGGTTAGGGTTAGGGTTAGGGTGAGGGTTAGGGTACGGCTTAGGGTACGGGTTCGGGGAGGGGTTCGGGTAGGGCGTAGGGTATGGGTTAGGGTTAGGGTTAGGGCTAGTGTTAGGGTTAGGGCTCGGTTTAGGGTACGGGTTAGGATTAGTGTACGCGTTAGGTTTAGGGTAGGGGTTAGGGTTAGGGTACGCGTTAGGGTGAGGGTAGTTATTAAACCTATCCCACTCTCTAGATACCCCTTAGCACGTAAAGGAATATTATTTGGGGGTCCAGCCATGGAGAAGAGTTTAGACACGAGGAGAATATAAGGAACACACCCATTATCAAGAAATCACATTAGGATTCTCTTTTTAACCTGTTCCTTAAAACACTAGTGCTTAGGAAATCTATTGGAGGCAGAAGCCGTCAAGGGTAGCTTAGGGTTAGGGTTAGGGTTAGGGTGAGGTTTAGGGTACGGCTTACGATACGGGTTCGGGGAGGTGTTCGGGTAGGGCGTAGGGTATGGGTTACGGTTAGGGTTAGGGCTAGTGTTAGGGTTAGGGCTCGGTTTAGGGTACGGGTTAGGATTAGGGTATGCGTTAGGGTTAGGGTAGGGGTTAGGGTTAGGGTACGCGTTAGGGTGAGGGTAGTTATTAAACCTATCCCACTCTCTAGATACCCCTTAGCACGTAAAGGAATATTATTTGGGGGTCCAGCCATGGAGAAGAGTTTAGACACGAGGAGAAGATAAGGAACACACCCATTATCAAGAAATCACATTAGGATTCTCTTTTTAACCTGTTCCTTAAAACACTAGTGCTTAGGAAATCTATTGGAGGCAGAAGCCGTCAAGGGTAGCTTAGGGTTAGGGTTAGGGTTAGGGTGAGGGTTAGGGTACGGCTTAGGGTACGGGTTCGGGGAGGGGTTCGGGTAGGGCGTAGGGTATGGGTTAAGGTTAGGGTTAGGGTTAGTGTTAGGGTTAGGGCTCAGTTTAGGGTACGGGTTAGGATTAGGTTACGCTTTAGGGTTAGGGTAGGGGTTAGGGTTAGTGTACGCTTTAGGGTGAGGGTAGTTATTAAACCTATCCCACTCTCTAGATACCCTTAGCACGTAAAGGAATATTATTTGGGGGTCCAGCCATGGAGAAGGGTTTAGACACTAGGAGAAGATAAGGAACACACCCATTATCAAGAAATCACAATATGATTCTCTTTTTAAACTGTTCCTTAAAACACTAGTGCTTAGGAAATCTATTGGAGGCAGAAGCAGTCAAGGGTAGCTTAGGGTTACGCTTAGGGTTAGGGTGAGGTTTAGGGTACGGCTTAGGGTACGGGTTAGGAGACGGTTTCGGCTAGGGCCTAGGGTATAGGTTAGGGTTACAGTTAGGGTTAGTGTTAGGGTTAGGGCTCGGTTTAGGGTACGGGTTAGGATTAGGGTACTCGTTAGGGTTAGTGTAGCGGTTAGGGTTAGGGTACGCGTTAGGGTGAGGGTAGTTATTAAAGCTATCACACTCTCTAGATACCCCTTAGCACGTAAAGGAATATTATTTGGGGGTCCAGCCATGGAGAAGAGTTTAGACACTAGGAGAAGATGAGGAACACACCCATTATCACGAAATCACATTAGGATTCTCTTTTTAACCTGTTCCTTAAAACACTAGTGCTTAGTAAATCTATTGGAGGCAGAAGCAGTCAAGGGTAGCTTAGGGTTAGGGTTAGGGTTAGGGTGAGGGTTAGGGTACGGCTTAGGGTACGGGTTCGGGGAGGGGTTCGGGTAGGGCGTAGGGTATGGGTTAGGGTTAGGGTTAGGGCTAGTGTTAGGGTTAGGGCTCGGTTTAGGGTACGGGTTAGGATTAGTGTACGCGTTAGGTTTAGGGTAGGGGTTAGGGTTAGGGTACGCGTTAGGGTGAGGGTAGTTATTAAACCTATCCCACTCTCTAGATACCCCTTAGCACGTAAAGGAATATTATTTGGGGGTCCAGCCATGGAGAAGAGTTTAGACACGAGGAGAATATAAGGAACACACCCATTATCAAGAAATCACATTAGGATTCTCTTTTTAACCTGTTCCTTAAAACACTAGTGCTTAGGAAATCTATTGGAGGCAGAAGCCGTCAAGGGTAGCTTAGGGTTAGGGTTAGGGTTAGGGTGAGGTTTAGGGTACGGCTTACGATACGGGTTCGGGGAGGTGTTCGGGTAGGGCGTAGGGTATGGGTTACGGTTAGGGTTAGGGCTAGTGTTAGGGTTAGGGCTCGGTTTAGGGTACGGGTTAGGATTAGGGTATGCGTTAGGGTTAGGGTAGGGGTTAGGGTTAGGGTACGCGTTAGGGTGAGGGTAGTTATTAGACCTATCCCACTCTCTAGATACCCCTTAGCACGTAAAGGAATATTATTTGGGGGTCCAGCCATGGAGAAGAGTTTAGACACGAGGAGAAGATAAGGAACACACCCATTATCAAGAAATCACATTAGGATTCTCTTTTTAACCTGTTCCTTAAAACACTAGTGCTTAGGAAATCTATTGGAGGCAGAAGCAGTCAAGGGTAGCTTAGGGTTACGCTTAGGGTTAGGGTGAGGGTTAGGGTACGGCTTAGGGTACGGGTTAGGAGACGGTTTCGGCTAGGGCCTAGGGTATGGGTTAGGGTTACAGTTAGGGTTAGTGTTAGGGTTAGGGCTCGGTTTAGGGTACGTGTTAGGATTAGGGTACTCGTTAGGGTTAGTGTAGCGGTTAGGGTTAGGGTACGCGTTAGGGTGAGGGTAGTTATTAAACCTATCACACTCTCTAGATACCCCTTAGCACGTAAAGGAATATTATTTGGGGGTCCAGCCATGGAGAAGAGTTTAGACACTAGGAGAAGATGAGGAACACACCCATTATCACGAAATCACATTAGGATTCTCTTTTTAACCTGTTCCTTAAAACACTAGTGCTTAGTAAATCTATTGGAGGCAGAAGCAGTCAAGGGTAGCTTAGGGTTAGGGTTAGGGTTAGGGTGAGGGTTAGGGTACGGCTTAGGGTACGGGTTCGGGGAGGGGTTCGGGTAGGGCGTAGGGTATGGGTTAGGGTTAGGGTTAGGGCTAGTGTTAGGGTTAGGGCTCGGTTTAGGGTACGGGTTAGGATTAGTGTACGCGTTAGGGTTAGGGTAGGGGTTAGGGTTAGGGTACGCGTTAGGGTGAGGGTAGTTATTAAACCTATCCCACTCTCTAGATACCCCTTAGCACGTAAAGGAATATTATTTGGGGGTCCAGCCATGGAGAAGAGTTTAGACACGAGGAGAATATAAGGAACACACCCATTATCAAGAAATCACATTAGGATTCTCTTTTTAACCTGTTCCTTAAAACACTAGTGCTTAGGAAATCTATTGGAGGCAGAAGCCGTCAAGGGTAGCTTAGGGTTAGGGTTAGGGTTAGGGTGAGGGTTAGGGTACGGCTTAGGGTACGGGTTCGGGTAGGGCGTAGGGTATGTGTTAGGGTTAGAGTTAGGGTTAGTGTTAGGGTTAGGGCTCGGTTTAGGGTACGGGTTAGGATTAGGGTACTCGTTAGGTTTAGGGTAGCGGTTAGGGTTAGGGTACGCGTTAGGGTGAGGGTAGTTATTAAACCTATCACACTCTCTAGATACCCCTTAGCACGTAAAGGAATATTATTTGGGGGTCCAGCCATGGAGAAGAGTTTAGACACTAGGAGAAGATAAGGAACACACCCATTATCACGAAATCACATTAGGATTCACTTTTTAACCTGTTCCTTAAAACACTAGTTCTTAGGAAATCTATTGGAGGCAGAAGCAGTCAAGGGTAGCTTAGGGTTAGGGTTAGGGTTAGGGTGAGGGTTAGGGTACAGCTTAGGGTACGGGTTCGGGGAGGGTTTCGGGTAGGGCGTAGGGTATGGGTTAGGGTTAGGGTTAGGGCTAGTGTTAGGGTTAGGGCTCGGTTTAGGGTACGGGTTAGGATTAGGGTACGCGTTAGTGTTAGGGTAGTGGTTAGGGTTAGGGTACGCTTTAGGGTGAGGGTAGTTATTAAACCTATCCCACTCTCTAGATACCCCTTAGCACGTAAAGGAATATTATTTGGAGGTCCAGCCATGGAGAAGAGTTTAGACACTAGGAGAAGATAAGGAACACACCCATTAGCAAGAAATCACAATATGATTCTCTTTTTAAACTGTTCCTTAAAACACTAGTGCTTAGGAAATCTATTGGAGGCAGAAGCCGTCAAGAGTAGCTTAGGATTCGGGTTAGGGTTAGGGTGAGGGTTAGGGTAAGGCTTAGGGTACGGGTTCGGGGAGGGGTTCGGGTAGGGCGTAGGCTATGGGTTAGGGTTAGGGTTAGGGTTAGTGTTAGGGTTAGGGCTCGGTTTAGGGTACGGGTTAGGATTAGGGTACGCGTTAGGGTTAGGGTAGGGGTTAGGGTTAGGGTACGCGTTAGGGTGAGGTTAGTTATTAAACCTATCCCACTCTCTAGATACCCCTTAGCACGTAAAGGAATATTATTTGGGGGTCCAGCCATGGAGAAGAGTTTAGACACGAGGAGAAGATAAGGAATACACCCATTATCAAGAAATCACATTAGGATTCTCTTTTTAACCTGTTCCTTAAAACACTAGTGCTTAGGAAATCTATTGGAGGCAGAAGCAGTCAAGGGTAGCTTAGGGTTAGGGTTAGGGTTAGGGTGAGGTTTAGGGTACGGCTTAGGGTACGGGTTCGGGGAGGGGTTCGGGTAGGGCGTAGGGTATGGATTAGGGTTAGGGTTAGAGTTAGTGTTAGGGTTAGGGCTCGGTTTAGGGTATGGGTTAGGATTAGGGTATGCGTTAGGGTTAGGGAAGGGGTTAGGGTTAGGGTACGCGTTAGGGTGAGGGTAGTTATTAAACCTATCCCACTCTCTAGATACCCCTTAGCACGTAAAGGAATATTATTTGGGGGTCCAGCCATGGAGAAGAGTTTAGACATGAGGAGAAGATAAGGAACACACCAATTATCAAGAAATCACATTAGGATTCTATTTTTAACATGTTCCTTAAAACACTAGTGCTTAGGAAATCTATTGGAGGCAGAAGCCGTCAAGGGTAGCTTAGGGTTAGGGTTAGGGTTAGGTTTAGGGTTAGGGTACGGTTTAGGGTACGGGTTCAGGGAGGGGTTCGGGTAGGGCGTAGGGTATGGGTTAGGGTTAGGGTTAGAGTTAGTGTTAGGGTTAGGGCTCGGTTTAGGGTATGGGTTAGGATTAGGGTACGCGTTAGGGTTAGGGTAGGGGTTAGGGTTAGGGTACGCGTTAGGGTGAGGGTTGTTATTAAACCTATCCCACTCTCTAGATACCCCTTAGCACGTAAAGGAATATTATTTGGGGGTCCAGCCATGGAGAAGAGTTTAGACACTAGGAGAAGATAAGGAACACACCCATTATCACGAAAACACATTAGGATTCTCTTTTTAACCTGTTCCTTAAAACACTAGTGCTTAGGAAATCTATTGGAGGCAGAAGCAGTCAAGGGTAGCTTAGGGTTAGGGATAAGGTTAGGGTGAGGGCTAGGGTATGGCTTACGGTACGGGTTCGGGGAGGGGTGCGGTTAGGGCGTAGGGTATGGGTTATGGTTAGTGTTATGGTTAGGGCTCGGTTTAGGGTACGGGTTAGGATTAGGGGACGCGTTAGGGTTAGAGTAGGGGTTAGGGTTAGGGTACGTGTTAGGGTGAGGGTAGTTATTAAACCTATCACACTCTCTAGATACCCCTTAGCACATAAAAGAATATTATTTGGGGGTCCAGCCATGGAGAAGAGTTTAGACACGAGGAGAAGATAAGGAACACACCCATTATCAAGAAATCACATTAGGATTCTCTTTTTAACATGTTCCTTAAAACACTAGTGCTTAGGAAATCTATTGGAGGCAGAAGCCGTCAAGGGTAGCTTAGGGTTAGGGTTAGGGTTAGGTTTAGGGTGAGGGTTAGGGTACGGCTTAGGGCACGGGTTCGGGGAGGGGTTCGGGTAGGGCGTAGGGTATGGGTTAGGGTTAGGGTTAGGGTTAGTGTTAGGGTTAGGGCTCGGTTTAGGTTACGGGTTAGGATTAGGGTACGCGTTAGGGTTAGTGTACGCGTTAGGGTGAGGGTAGTTATTAAACCTATCACACTCTCTAGATACCCCTTAGCACGTACAGGAATATTATTGGGGGTCCAGCCATGGAGAAGAGTTTAGACACGAGGAGAAGATAAGGAACACACCCATTATCACGAAATCACATTAGGATTCTCTTTTTAACCTGTTCCTTAAAACACTAGTGCTTAGGAAATCTATTGGAGGCAGAAGCCGTCAAGGGTAGCTTAGGGTTAGGGTTAGGGTTAGGGTGAGGGTTAGGGTACGGCTTAGGGTACGGGTTCGGGGAGGGGTTCAGGTAGGGCGTAGGGTATGGGTTAGAGTTAGGGTTAGGGTTAGTGTTAGGGTTAGGGCTCGGTTTAGGGTACGGGTTAGGATTAGGGTACGCGTTAGGGTTAGGGTAGGGGTTAGGGTTAGGGTACGCGTTAGGGTGGGGGTAGTTATTAAACCGATCACACTCTCTAGATAGCCCTTAGCACGTAAAGGAATATTATTTGGGGGTCCAGCCATGGAGAAGAGTTTAGACACGAGGAGAAGATAAGGAACACACCCATTATCAAGAAATCACATTAGGATTCTCTTTTTAACCTGTTCCTTAAAACACTAGTTCTTAGGAAATCTATTGGAGGCAGAAGCAGTCAAGGGTAGCTTAGGGTTAGGGTTAGGGTTAGGGTGAGGGTTAGGGTACAGCTTAGGGTACGGGTTCGGGGAGGGTTTCGGGTAGGGCGTAGGGTATGGGTTAGGGTTAGGGTTAGGGCTAGTGTTAGGGTTAGGGCTCGGTTTAGGGTACGGGTTAGGATTAGGGTACGCGGTAGTGTTAGGGTAGTGGTTAGGGTTAGGGTACGCTTTAGGGTGAGGGTAGTTATTAAACCTATACCACTCTCTAGATACCCCTTAGCACGTAAAGGAATATTATTTGGAGGTCCAGCCATGGAGAAGAGTTTAGACACTAGGAGAAGATAAGGAGCACACCCATTAGCAAGAAATCACAATATGATTCTCTTTTTAAACTGTTCCTTAAAACACTAGTGCTTAGGAAATCTATTGGAGGCAGAAGCCGTCAAGAGTAGCTTAGGATTCGGGTTAGGGTTAGGGTGAGGGTTAGGGTAAGGCTTAGGGTACGGGTTCGGGGAGGGGTTCGGGTAGGGCGTAGGCTATGGGTTAGGGTTAGGGTTAGGGTTAGTGTTAGGGTTAGGGCTCGGTTTAGGGTACGGGTTAGGATTAGGGTACGCGTTAGGGTTAGGGTAGGGGTTAGGGTTAGGGTACGCGTTAGGGTGAGGTTAGTTATTAAACCTATCCCACTCTCTAGATACCCCTTAGCACGTAAAGGAATATTATTTGGGGGTCCAGCCATGGAGAAGAGTTTAGACACGAGGAGAAGATAAGGAATACACCCATTATCAAGAAATCACATTAGGATTCTCTTTTTAACCTGTTCCTTAAAACACTAGTGCTTAGGAAATCTATTGGAGGCAGAAGCAGTCAAGGGTAGCTTAGGGTTAGGGTTAGGGTTAGGGTGAGGTTTAGGGTACGGCTTAGGGTACGGGTTCGGGGAGGGGTTCGGGTAGGGCGTAGGGTATGGGTTAGGGTTAGGGTTAGAGTTAGTGTTAGGGTTAGGGCTCGGTTTAGGGTATGGGTTAGGATTAGGGTATGCGTTAGGGTTAGGGAAGGGGTTAGGGTTAGGGTACGCGTTAGGGTGAGGGTAGTTATTAAACCTATCCCACTCTCTAGATACCCCTTAGCACGTAAAGGAATATTATTTGGGGGTCCAGCCATGGAGAAGAGTTTAGACATGAGGAGAAGATAAGGAACACACCAATTATCAAGAAATCACATTAGGATTCTCTTTTTAACATGTTCCTTAAAACACTAGTGCTTAGGAAATCTATTGGAGGCAGAAGCCGTCAAGGGTAGCTTAGGGTTAGGGTTAGGGTTAGGTTTAGGGTTAGGGTACGGTTTAGGGTACGGGTTCAGGGAGGGGTTCGGGTAGGGCGTAGGGTATGGGTTAGGGTTAGGGTTAGAGTTAGTGTTAGGGTTAGGGCTCGGTTTAGGGTATGGGTTAGGATTAGGGTACGCGTTAGGGTTAGGGTAGGGGTTAGGGTTAGGGTACGCGTTAGGGTGAGGGTAGTTATTAAACCTATCCCACTCTCTAGATACCCCTTAGCACGTAAAGGAATATTATTTGGGGGTCCAGCCATGGAGAAGAGTTTAGACACTAGGAGAAGATAAGGAACACACCCATTATCACGAAAACACATTAGGATTCTCTTTTTAACCTGTTCCTTAAAACACTAGTGCTTAGGAAATCTATTGGAGGCAGAAGCAGTCAAGGGTAGCTTAGGGTTAGGGATAGGGTTAGGGTGAGGGCTAGGGTATGGCTTACGGTACGGGTTCGGGGAGGGGTGCAGTTAGGGCGTAGGGTATGGGTTAGGGTTAGTGTTATGGTTAGGGCTCGGTTTAGGGTACGGGTTAGGATTAGGGTACGCGTTAGGGTTAGAGTAGGGGTTAGGGTTAGGGTACGTGTTAGGGTGAGGGTAGTTATTAAACCTATCACACTCTCTAGATACCCCTTAGCACATAAAAGAATATTATTTGGGGGTCCAGCCATGGAGAAGAGTTTAGACACGAGGAGAAGATAAGGAACACACCCATTATCAAGAAATCACATTAGGATTCTCTTTTTAACATGTTCCTTAAAACACTAGTGCTTAGGAAATCTATTGGAGGCAGAAGCCGTCAAGGGTAGCTTAGGGTTAGGGTTAGGGTTAGGTTTAGGGTGAGGGTTAGGGTACGGCTTAGGGCACGGGTTCGGGGAGGGGTTCGGGTAGGGCGTAGGGTATGGGTTAGGGTTAGGGTTAGGGTTAGTGTTAGGGTTAGGGCTCGGTTTAGGGTACGGGTTAGGATTAGGGTACGCGTTAGGGTTAGTGTACGCGTTAGGGTGAGGGTAGTTATTAAACCTATCCCACTCTCTAGATACCCCTTAGCACGTACAGGAATATTATTGGGGGTCCAGCCATGGAGAAGAGTTTAGACACGAGGAGAAGATAAGGAACACACCCATTATCACGAAATCACATTAGGATTCTCTTTTTAACCTGTTCCTTAAAACACTAGTGCTTAGGAAATCTATTGGAGGCAGAAGCCGTCAAGGGTAGCTTAGGGTTAGGGTTAGGGTTAGGGTGAGGGTTAGGGTACGGCTTAGGGTACGGGTTCGGGGAGGGGTTCAGGTAGGGCGTAGGGTATGGGTTAGAGTTAGGGTTAGGGTTAGTGTTAGGGTTAGGGCTCGGTTTAGGGTACGGGTTAGGATTAGGGTACGCGTTAGGGTTAGGGTAGGGGTTAGGGTTAGGGTACGCGTTAGGGTGGGGGTAGTTATTAAACCGATCACACTCTCTAGATAGCCCTTAGCACGTAAAGGAATATTATTTGGGGGTCCAGCCATGGAGAAGAGTTTAGACACGAGGAGAAGATAAGGAACACACCCATTATCAAGAAATCACATTAGGATTCTCTTTTTAACCTGTTCCTTAAAACACTAGTTCTTAGGAAATCTATTGGAGGCAGAAGCAGTCAAGGGTAGCTTAGGGTTAGGGTTAGGGTTAGGGTGAGGGTTAGGGTACAGCTTAGGGTAC
Source organism: Balaenoptera acutorostrata (assembly GCF_949987535.1). Taxonomy (NCBI): domain Eukaryota; kingdom Metazoa; phylum Chordata; class Mammalia; order Artiodactyla; family Balaenopteridae; genus Balaenoptera; species Balaenoptera acutorostrata. The sequence goes on along the minus strand of NW_026646356.1, from coordinate 734,877 downwards.
GGGTTCGGGGAGGGTTTCGGGTAGGGCGTAGGGTATGGGTTAGGGTTAGGGTTAGGGCTAGTGTTAGGGTTAGGGCTCGGTTTAGGGTACGGGTTAGGATTAGGGTACGCGTTAGGGTTAGGGTAGGGGTTAGGGTTAGGGTACGCGTTAGGGTGAGGGTAGTTATTAAACCTATCCCACTCTCTAGATACCCCTTAGCACGTAAAGGAATATTATTTGGGGGTCCAGCCATGGAGAAGAGTTTAGACACTAGGAGAAGATAAGGAATACACCCATTATCAAGAAATCACATTAGGATTCTCTTTTTAACCTGTTCCTTAAAACACTAGTGCTTAGGAAATCTATTGGAGGCAGAAGCAGTCAAGGGTAGCTTAGGGTGAGGGTTAGGGTTAGGGTGAGGTTTAGGGTACGGCTTAGGGTACGGGTTCGGGGAGGTGTTCGGGTAGGGCGTAGGCTATGGGTTAGGGTTAGGGTTAGGGCTAGTGTTAGGGTTAGGGCTCGGTTTGGGGTACGGGTTAGGATTAGGGTACGCATTAGGGTTAGGGTAGGGGTTAGGGTTAGGGTACACGTTAGGGTGAGGGTAGTTATTAAACCTATCACACTCTCTAGATACCCCTTAGCACGTAAAGGAATATTATTTGGGGGTCCAGCCATGGAAAAGAGTTTAGACAAGAGGAGAAGATAAGGAACACACCCATTATCAAGAAATCACATTAGGATTCTCTTTTTAACCTGTTCCTTAAATCACTAGTGCTTAGGAAATGTATTGGAGGCAGAAGCCGTCAAGGGTAGCTTAGGGTTAGGGTTAGGGTTAGGGTGAGGGTTAGGGTACGGCTTAGGGTACGGGTTCGGGGAGGGATTCGGGTAGGGCGTAGGGTATGGGTTAGAGTTAGGGTTAGGGTTAGTGTTAGGGTTAGGGCTCGGTTAAGGGTTCGGGTTAGGATTAGGGTACGCGTTAGTGTTAGGGTAGGGGTTAGGGTTAGGGTACGCTTTAGGGTGAGGGTAGTTATTAAACCTATCCCACTCTCTAGATACCCCTTAGCACGTAAAGGAATATTATTTGGGGGTCCAGCCATGGAGAAGGGTTTAGACACTAGGAGAAGATAAGGAACACACCCATTATCACGAAATCACATTAGGATTCTCTTTTTAACCTGTTCCTTAAAACACTAGTGCTTAGGAAATCTATTGGAGGCAGAAGCCGTCAAGGGTAGCTTAGGGTTAGGGTTAGGGTTAGGGTGAGGGTTAGGGTACGGTTTAGGGTACGGGTTAAGGGAGGGGTTCGGGTAGGGCGTAGGGTATGGGTTAGGGTTAGGGTTAGAGTTAGTGTTAGGGTTAGGGCTCGGTTTAGGTTACGGGTTAGGATTAGGGTATGCGCTAGGGTTAGTGTAGCGGTTAGGGTTAGGGTACGCGTTAAGGTGAGGGTAGTTAATAAACCTATCCCACTCTCTAGATACCCCTTAGCACGTATAGGAATATTATTTGGGGGTCCAGGCATGGAGAAGAGTTTAGACACTAGGAGAAGATAAGGAACACACCCATTATCACGGAATCTCATTAGGATTCTCTTTTTAACCTGTTCCTTAAAACACTAGTGCTTAGGAAATCTATTGGAGGCAGAAGCAGTCAAGGGTAGCTTAGGGTTAGGGTTAGGGTTAGGGTGAGGGCTAGGGTATGGCTTAGGGTACGGGTTCGGGGAGGGGTTCGGGTAGGGCGTAGGGTATGGGTTAGGGTTAGGGTTAGGGTTAGTGTTAGGGTTACGGCTCGGTTTAGGATATGGGTTAGGATTAGGGAACGCGTTAGGGTTAGGGTAGGGGTTAGGGTTAGGGTACGTGTTAGGGTGAGGGTAGTTATTAAACCTATCACACTCTCTAGATACCCATTAGCACGTAAAGGAATATTATTTGGGGGTCCAGCCATGGAGAAGAGTTTAGACACGAGGAGCAGATAAGGAACACACCCATTATCAAGAAATCACATTAGGATTCTCTTTTTAACCTGTTCCTTAAAACACTAGTGCTTAGGAAATCTATTGGAGGCAGAAGCAGTCAAGGGTAGCTTAGGGTTAGGGTTAGGGTTAGGGTGAGGGTTAGGGTACGGCTTACGATACGGGTTCGGGGAGGGGTTCGGGTAGGGCGTAGGGTATGGGTTAGGGTTAGGGTTAGGGCTAGTGTTAGGGTTAGGGCTCGGTTTAGGGTACGGGTTAGGATTAGGGTATGCGTTAGGGTTAGGGTAGGGGTTAGGGTTAGGGTACGCGTTAGGGTGAGGGTAGTTATTAAACCTATCCCACTCTCTAGATACCCCTTAGCACGTAAAGGAATATTATTTGGGGGTCCAGCCATGGAGAAGAGTTTAGACACGAGGAGCAGATAAGGAACACACCCATTATCAAGAAATCACATTAGGATTCTCTTTTTAACCTGTTCCTTAAATCACTAGTGCTTAGGAAATCTATTGGAGGCAGAAGCCGTCAAGGGTAGCTTAGGGTTAGGGATAGGGTTAGGGTGAGGGCTAGGGTATGGCTTACGGTACGGGTTCGGGGAGGGGTTCGGGTAGGGCGTAGGGTATGGGTTAGGGTTAGTGTTATGGTTAGGGCTCGGTTTAGGGTACGGGTTAGGATTAGGGTACGCGTTAGGGTTAGGGTAGGTGTTAGGGTTAGGGTACGTGTTAGGGTGAGGGTAGTTATTAAACCTATCACACTCTCTAGATACCCCTTAGCACATAAAGGAATATTATTTGGGGGTCCAGCCATGGAGAAGAGTTTAGACACGAGGAGAAGATAAGGAACACACCCATTATCAAGAAATCACATTAGGATTCTCTCTTTAACATGTTCCTTAAAACACTAGTGCTTAGGAAATCTATTGGAGGCAGAAGCCGTCAAGGGTAGCTTAGGGTTAGGTTTAGGGTTAGGTTTAGGGTGAGGGTTAGGGTACGGCTTAGGGCACGGTTTCGGGGAGGGGTTCAGGTATGGCGTAGGGTATGGGTTAGGGTTAGGGTTAGGGTTAGTGTTAGGGTTAGGGCTCGGTTTAGGGTACGGGTTAGGATTAGGGTACGCGTTAGGGTTAGTGTACGCGTTAGGGTGAGGGTAGTTATTAAACCTATCCCACTCTCTAGATACCCCTTAGCACGTACAGGAATATTATTGGGGGTCCAGCCATGGAGAAGAGTTTAGACACTAGGAGAATATAAGGAACACCCCCATTATCACGAAATCACATTAGGATTCTCTTTTTAACCTGTTCCTTAAAACAGTAGTTCTTAGGAAATCTATTGGAGGCAGAAGCAGTCAAGGGTAGCTTAGGGTTAGGGTTAGGGTGAGGGTTAGGGTATGGCTTAGGGTACGGGTTCGGGGATGGGTTCGGGTAGGGCGTAGGGTATGGGTAAGGGTTAGGGTTAGGGTTAGTGTTAGGGTTAGGGTTCGGTTTAGGGTACGGGTTAGGATTAGGGTACGCGTTAGTGTTAGGGTAGTGGTTAGGGTTAGGGTACGCGTTAGGGTGGGGGTAGTTATTAAACCTATCACACTCTCTAGATACCCCTTAGCACGTAAAGGAATAATATTTGGGGGTCCAGCCTTGGAGAAGAGTTTAGACACGAGGAGAAGATAAGGAACACACCCATTATCAAGAAATCACATTAGGATTCTCTTTTTAACCTGTTCCTTAAAACAGTAGTGCTTAGGAAATCTATTGGAGGCAGAAGCAGTCAAGGGTAGCTTAGGGTTAGGGTTAGGGTTAGGGTGAGGGTTAGGGTACGGCTTAGGTTACGGGTTCGGGGAGGGGTTCGGGTAGGGCGTAGGGTATGGGTTAGGGTTAGGGTTAGGGCTAGTGTTAGGGTTAGGGCTCGGTTTAGGGTACGGGTTAGGATTAGGGTATGCGTTAGGGTTAGGGTAGGGGTTAGGGTTAGGATACGCGTTAGAGTGAGGGTAGTTATTAAACCTATCCCACTCTCTAGATAGCCCTTAGCACGTAAAGGAATATTATTTGGGGGTCCAGCCATGGAGAAGAGTTTATACACGAGGAGAAGATAAGGAACACACCCATTATCAAGAAATCACATTAGGATTCTCTTTTTAACCTGTTCCTTAAATCACTAGTGCTTAGGAAATCTATTGGAGGCAGAAGCCGTCAAGGGTAGCTTAGGGTTAGGGGTTAGGGTTAGGGTGAGGGTTAGGGTACGGCTTAGGGTACGGGTTCGGGGAGGGGTTCAGGTAGGGCGTAGGGTATGGGTTAGAGTTAGGGTTAGGGTTAGTGTTAGGGTTAGGGCTCGGTTTAGGGTACGGGTTAGGATTAGGGTACGCGTTAGTGTTAGGGTAGGGGTTAGGGTTAGGGTACGCTTTAGGGTGAGGGTAGTTATTAAACCTATCCCACTCTCTAGATACCCCTTAGCACGTAAAGGAATATTATTTGGGCGTCCAGCCATGGAGAAGGGTTTAGACACTAGGAGAAGATAAGGAACACACCCATTATCAAGAAATCACAATATGATTCTCTTTTTAAACTGTTCCTTAAAACACTAGTGGTTAGGAAATCTATTGGAGGCAGAAGCAGTCAAGGGTAGCTTAGGGTTAGGGTTAGGTTTAGGGTGAGGGTTAGGGTACGGCTTAGGGTACGGGTTCGGGTAGGGCGTAGGGTATGTGTTAGGGTTAGAGTTAGGGTTAGTGTTAGGGTTAGGGCTCGGTTTAGGGTACGGGTTAGGATTAGGGTACTCGTTAGGTTTAGGGTAGCGGTTAGGGTTAGGGTACGCGTTAGGGTGAGGGTAGTTATTAAACCTATCACACTCTCTAGATACCCCTTAGCACGTAAAGGAATATTATTTGGGGGTCCAGCCATGGAGAAGAGTTTAGACACGAGGAGAAGATAAGGAACACACCCATTATCAAGAAATCACATTAGGATTCTCTTTTTAACCTGTTCCTTAAAACACTAGTGCTTAGGAAATCTATTGGAGGCAGAAGCCGTCAAGGGTAGCTTAGGTTTAGGTTAGGGTTAGGGTGAGGGTTAGGGTACGGCTTAGGGTACGGGTTCGGGGAGGGGTTCGGGTAGGGCGTAGGGTATGGGTTAGGGTTAGGGTTAGGTCTAGGGTTAGGGTTAGGGTTCGGTTTAGGATACGGGTTAGGATTAGGGTACGCGTTAGGGTTAGGGTACGGGTTAGGGTTAGGGTACGCGTTAGGGTGAGGGTAGTTATTAAACCTATCCCACTCTCTAGATAACCCTTAGCACTTAAAGGAATATTATTTGGGGGTCCAGCCATGGAGAAGAGTTTAGACACGAGGAGAATATTAGGAACACACCCATTATCAAGAAATCACATTAGGATTCTCTTTTTAACCTGTTCCTTAAAACACTAGTGCTTAGGAAATCTATTGGAGGCAGAAGCAGTCAAGGGTAGCTTAGGGTTAGGGTTAGGGTTAGGGTGAGGGTTAGGTATGGCTTAGGGTACGGGTTCGGGGAGGGGTTCGGGTAGGGCGTAGGGTATGGGTTAGGGTTAGGTTTAGGGTTAGTGTTAGGGTTAGGGCTCGGTTTAGGGTACGGGTTAGGATTAGGGTACGCGTTAGTGTTAGGGTAGGTGTTAGGGTTAGGGTACGCGATAGGGTCAGGTTAGTTATTAAACCTATCCCACTCTCTAGATACCCGTTAGCACGTAAAGGAATATTATTTGGGGGTCCAGCCATGGAGAAGAATTTAGACAATAGGAGAAGATAAGGAACACACCGATTATCAAGAAATCACATTAGGATTCTCTTTTTAACCTGTTCCTTAAAACACTACTGCTTAGGAAATCTATTGGAGGCAGAAGCAGTCAAGGGTAGCTTAGGGTTAGGGTTAGGGTTAGGGTGAGGTTTAGGGTATGGCTTAGGGTACGGGTTCAGGGAGGGGTTCGGGTAGGGCGTAGGGTATGTGTTAGGGTTAGGGTTAGGGCTAGTGTTAGGGTTAGGGCTCGGTTTGGGGTACGGGTTAGGATTAGGGTACGCGTTAGGGTTAGGGTACGCGTTAGGGTGAGGGTAGTTATTAAACCTATCCCACTCTCTAGATACCCCTTAGCACGTAAAGGAATATTATTTGGGGGTCCAGCCATGGAGAAGAGTTTAGACACGAGGAGAAGATAAGGAACACACCCATTATCAAGAAATCACATTAGGATTCTCTTTTTAACCTGTTCCTTAAAACACTAGTGCTTAGGAAATCTATTGGAGGCAGAAGCCGTCAAGGGTAGCTTAGGGTTAGGGTTAGGGTTAGGGTGAGGGTTAGGGTACGGCTTAGGGTACGGGTTCGGGGAGGGTTTCGGGTAGGGCGTAGGGTATGGGTTAGGGTTAGGTCTAGGGTTAGTGTTAGGGTTAGGGGTCGGTTTAGGGTACGGGTTAGGAGTAGGGTACGCGTTAGTGTTATGTTAGTGGTTAGGGTTAGGGTACGCGTTAGGGTGAGGGTAGTTATTAAACCTATCACACTCTCTAGATACCCCTTAGCACATAAAGGAATATTATTTGGGTGTCCAGCCATGGAGAAGAGATTAGACACGAGGAGAAGATAAGGAACACACCCATTATCAAGAAATCACATTAGGATTCTCTTTTTAACATGTTCCTTAAAACACTAGTGCTTAGGAAATCTATTGGAGGCAGAAGCCGTTAAGGGTAGCTTAGGGTTAGGGTTAGGGTTAGGTTTAGGGTGAGGGTTAGGGTACGGCTTAGGGCACGGGTTCGGGGAGGGGTTCGGGTAGGGCGTAGGGTATGGGTTAGGGTTAGGGTTAGGGTTACTGTTAGGGTTAGGGCTCGGTTTAGGGTACGGGTTAGGATTAGGGTACGCGTTAGGGTTAGTGTACGCGTTAGGGTGAGGGTAGTTATTAAACCTATCCCACTCTCTAGATACCCCTTAGCACGTACAGGAATATTATTGGGGGTCCAGCCATGGAGAAGAGTTTAGACACTAGGAGAAGATAAGGAACACACCCATTATCACGAAATCACATTAGGATTCTCTTTTTAACCTGTTCCTTAAACACTAGTGCTTAGGAAATCTATTGGAGGCAGAAGCAGTCAAGGGTAGCTTAGGGTTAGGGTTAGGGTTAGGGTGAGGGTTAGGGTATGGCTTAGGGTACGGGTTCGGGGAGGGTTTCGGGTAGGGCGTAGGGTATGGGTTAGGATTAGGGTTAGAGTTAGTGTTAGGGTTAGGGCTCGGTTTAGGGTACGGGTTAGGATTAGGGTACGCGTTAGTGTTAGGGTAGTGGTTAGGGTTAGGGTACGCTTTAGGGTGAGGGTAGTTATTAAACCTATCCCACTCTCTAGATACCCCTTAGCACGTAAAGGAATATTATTTGGGGGTGCAGCCATGGAGAAGAGTTTAGACACTAGGAGAAGATAAGGAACACACCCATTATCAAGAAATCACAATATGATTCTCTTTTTAAACTGTTCCTTAAAACACTAGTGCTTAGGAAATCTATTGGAGGCAGAAGCCGTCAAGGGTAGCTTAGGGTTAGGGTTAGGGTTAGGGTGAGGGTTAGGGTACGGCTTAGGGTACGGGTTCGGGGAGGGGTTCGGGTAGGGCGTAGGCTATGGTTTAGGGTTAGGGTTAGGGTTAGTGTTAGGGTTAGGGCTCGGTTTAGGGTACGGGTTAAGATTAGGGTACGCGTTAGGGTTAGGGTAGGGGTTAGGGTTAGGGTATGCGATAGGGTGAGGTTAGTTTTTAAACCTATCCCACTCTCTAGATACCCCTTAGCACGTACAGGAATATTATTGGGGGTCCAGCCATGGAGAAGAGTTTAGACCCTAGGAGAAGATAAGGAACACACCCATTATCACGAAATCACATTAGGATTCTCTTTTTAACCTGTTCCTTAAAACACTAGTGCTTAGGAAATCTATTGGAGGAAGAAGCAGTCAAGGGTAGCTTAGGGTTAGGGTTAGGGTTAGGGTGAGGTTTAGGGTACGGCTTAGGGTACGGTTTCAGGGAGGGGTTTGGGTAGGGCGTAGGGTATGGGTTAGGGTTAGGGTTAGGGCTAGGGTTAGGGTTAGGGCTCGGTTTAGGGTACGGGTTAGGATTAGGGTACGCGTTAGGGTTAGGGTAGGGGTTAGGGTTAGGGTACGCGTTAGGGTGAGGGTAGTTATTAAACCTATCCCACTCTCTAGATACCCCTTAGCACGTAAAGGAATATTATTTGGGGTCCAGCCATGGAGAAGAGTTTAGACACGAGGAGAAGATAAGGAACACACCCATTATCACGAAATCACATTAGGATTCTCTTTTTAACCTGTTCCTTAAAACACTAGTGCTTAGGAAATCTATTGGAGGCAGAAGCAGTCAAGGGTAGCTTAGGGTTAGGGTTAGGGTTAGGGTGAGGGTTAGGGTACGGCTTAGGGTACGGGTTCGGGGAGGGGTTCGGGTAGGGCGTAGGGTATGGGTTAGGGTTAGGGTTAGGGTTACTGTTAGGGTTAGGGCTCGGTTTAGGGTACGGGTTAGGATTAGGGTACGCGTTAGGGTTAGTGTACGCGTTAGGGTGAGGGTAGTTATTAAACCTATCCCACTCTCTAGATACCCCTTAGCACGTACAGGAATATTATTGGGGGTCCAGCCATGGAGAAGAGTTTAGACACTAGGAGAAGATAAGGAACACACCCATTATCACGAAATCACATTAGGATTCTCTTTTTAACCTGTTCCTTAAAACACTAGTGCTTAGGAAATCTATTGGAGGCAGAAGCAGTCAAGGGTAGCTTAGGGTTAGGGTTAGGGATAGGGTGAGGGTTAGGGTTTGACTTAGGGTACGGGTTCGGGGAGGGGTTGGTAGGGCGTAGGGTATGGGTTAGGGTTAGGGTTAGAGTTAGTGTTAGGGTTAGGGCTCGGTTTAGGGTACGGGTTAGGATTAGGGTACGCGTTAGTGTTAGGGTAGTGGTTAGGGTTAGGGTACGCTTTAGGGTGAGGGTAGTTATTAAACCTATCCCACTCTCTAGATACCCCTTAGCACGTAAAGGAATATTATTTGGGGGTCCAGCCATGGAGAAGAGTTTAGACACTAGGAGAAGATAAGGAACACACCCATTATCAAGAAATCACAATATGATTCTCTTTTTAAACTGTTCCTTAAAACACTAGTGCTTAGGAAATCTATTGGAGGCAGAAGCCGTCAAGGGTAGCTTAGGGTTAGGGTTAGGGTTAGGGTGAGGGTTAGGGTACGGCTTAGGGTACGGGTTCGGGGAGGGGTTCGGGTAGGGCGTAGGCTATGGGTTAGGGTTAGGGTTAGGGTTAGTGTTAGGGTTAGGGCTCGGTTTAGGGTACGGGTTAGGATTAGGGTACGCGTTAGGGTTAGGGTAGGGGTTAGGGTTAGGGTACGCGTTAGGGTGAGGTTAGTTATTAAACCTATCCCACTCTCTAGATACCCCTTAGCACGTAAAGGAATATTATTTGGGGGTCCAGCCATGGAGAAGAGTTTAGACACGAGGAGAAGATAAGGAACACACCCATTATCAAGAAATCACATTAGGATTCTCTTTTTAACCTGTTCCTTAAAACACTAGTGCTTAGGAAATCTATTGGAGGAAGAAGCAGTCAAGGGTAGCTTAGGGTTAGGGTTAGGGTTAGGGTGAGGGTTAGGGTACGGCTTAGGGTACGGTTTCGGGGAGGGGTTTGGGTAGGGCGTAGGGTATGGGTTAGGGATAGGGTTAGGTCTAGGGTTAGTGTTAGGGTTAGGGGTCGGTTTAGGGTATGGGTTAGGATTAGGGTACGCGTTAGTGTTATGGTAGTGGTTAGGGTTAGGGTACGCGTTAGGGTGAGGGTAGTTATTAAACCTATCACACTCTCTAGATACCCCTTAGCACATAAAGGAATATTATTTGGGGGTTCAGCCATGGAGAAGAGTTTAGACACGAGGAGAAGATAAGGAACACACCCATTATCAAGAAATCACATTAGGATTCTCTTTTTAACATGTTCCTTAAAACACTAGTGCTTAGGAAATCTATTGGAGGCAGAAGCCGTCAAGGGTAGCTTAGGGTTAGGGTTAGGGTTAGGTTTAGGGTGAGGGTTAGGGTACGGCTTAGGGCACGGGTTCGGGGAGGGGTTCGGGTAGGGCGTAGGGTATGGGTTAGGGTTAGGGTTAGGGTTACTGTTAGGGTTAGGGCTCGGTTTAGGGTACGGGTTAGGATTAGGGTACGCGTTAGGGTTAGTGTACGCGTTAGGGTGAGGGTAGTTATTAAACCTATCCCACTCTCTAGATACCCCTTAGCACGTACAGGAATATTATTGGGGGTCCAGCCATGGAGAAGAGTTTAGACACTAGGAGAAGATAAGGAACACACCCATTATCACGAAATCACATTAGGATTCTCTTTTTAACCTGTTCCTTAAACACTAGTGCTTAGGAAATCTATTGGAGGCAGAAGCAGTCAAGGGTAGCTTAGGGTTAGGGTGAGGGTTAGGGTATGGCTTAGGGTACGGGTTCGGGGAGGGTTTCGGGTAGGGCGTAGGGTATGGGTTAGGATTAGGGTTAGAGTTAGTGTTAGGGTTAGGGCTCGGTTTAGGGTACGGGTTAGGATTAGGGTACGCGTTAGTGTTAGGGTAGTGGTTAGGGTTAGGGTACGCTTTAGGGTGAGGGTAGTTATTAAACCTATCCCACTCTCTAGATACCCCTTAGCACGTAAAGGAATATTATTTGGGGGTCCAGCCATGGAGAAGAGTTTAGACACTAGGAGAAGATAAGGAACACACCCATTATCAAGAAATCACAATATGATTCTCTTTTTAAACTGTTCCTTAAAACACTAGTGCTTAGGAAATCTATTGGAGGCAGAAGCCGTCAAGGGTAGCTTAGGGTTAGGGTTAGGGTTAGGGTGAGGGTTAGGGTACGGCTTAGGGTACGGGTTCGGGGAGGGGTTCGGGTAGGGCGTAGGCTATGGTTTAGGGTTAGGGTTAGGGTTAGTGTTAGGGTTAGGGCTCGGTTTAGGGTACGGGTTAGGATTAGGGTACGCGTTAGGGTTAGGGTAGGGGTTAGGGTTAGGGTATGCGATAGGGTGAGGTTAGTTTTTAAACCTATCCCACTCTCTAGATACCCCTTAGCACGTACTGGAATATTATTGGGGGTCCAGCCATGGAGAAGAGTTTAGACACGAGGAGAAGATAAGGAACACACCCATTATCAAGAAATCACATTAGGATTATCTTTTTAACCTGTTCCTTAAAACACTAGTGCTTAGGAAATCTATTGGAGGCAGAAGCAGTCAAGGGTAGCTTAGGGTTAGGGTTAGGGTTAGGGTGAGGGTTAGGGTACGGCTTAGGGTACGGGTTCGGGGAGGGGTTCGGGTAGGGCGTAGGGTATGGGTTAGGGTTAGTGTTATGGTTAGGGCTCGGTTTAGGGTACGGGTTAGGATTAGGGTACGCGTTAGGGTTAGGGTAGGGGTTAGGGTTAGGGTACGTGTTAGGGTGAGGGTAGTTATTAAACCTATCACACTCTCTAGATACCCCTTAGCACATAAAGGAATATTATTTGGGGGTCCAGCCATGGAGAAGAGTTTAGACACGAGGAGAAGATAAGGAACACACCCATTATCAAGAAATCACATTAGGATTCTCTTTTTAACATGTTCCTTAAAACACTAGTGCTTAGGAAATCTATTGGAGGCAGAAGCCGTCAAGGGTAGCTTAGGGTTAGGGTTAGGGTTAGGTTTAGGCTGAGGGTTAGGGTACGGCTTAGGGCACGGTTTCGGGGAGGGGTTCGGGTAGGGCGTAGGGTATGGGTTAGGGTTAGGGTTAGGGTTAGTGTTAGGGTTAGGGCTCGGTTTAGGGTACGGGTTAGGATTAGGGTACGCGTTAGGGTTAGTGTACGCGTTAGGGTGAGGGTAGTTATTAAACCTATCCCACTCTCTAGGTACCCCTTAGCACGTACAGGAATATTTTGGGGGTCCAGCCATGGAGAAGAGTTTAGACACGAGGAGAAGATAAGGAACACACCCATTATCACGAAATCACATTAGGATTCTCTTTTTAACCTGTTCCTTAAAACACTAGTGCTTAGGAAATCTATTGGAGGCAGAAGCCGTCAAGGGTAGCTTAGGGTTAGGGTTAGGGTTAGGGTGAGGGTTAGGGTACGGCTTAGGGTACGGGTTCGGGGAGGGGTTCAGGTAGGGCGTAGGGTATGGGTTAGAGTTAGGGTTAGGGTTAGTGTTAGGGTTAGGGCTCGGTTTAGGGTACGGGTTAGGATTAGGGTACGCGTTAGGGTTAGTGTACGCGTTAGGGTGAGGGTAGTTATTAAACCTATCCCAATCTCTAGATACCCCTTAGCACGTACAGGAATATTATTGGGGGTCCAGCCATGGAGAAGAGTTTAGACACTAGGAGAAGATAAGGAACACACCCATTATCACGAAATCACATTAGGATTCTCTTTTTAACCTGTTCCTTAAAACACTAGTGCTTAGGAAATCTATTGGAGGCAGAAGCAGTCAAGGGTAGCTTAGGGTTAGGGTTAGGGTTATGGTGAGGGTTAGGGTATGGCTTAGGGTACGGGTTCGGGGAGGGGTTCGGGTAGGGTGTAGGGTATGGGTTAGGGTTAGGGTTAGGGTTAGTGTTAGGGTTACGGCTCGGTTTAGGTTACGGGTTAGGATTAGGGTACGCGTTAGTGTTAGGGTAGGGGTTAGGGTTAGGGTACGCGTTAGGGTGGGGGTAGTTATTAAACCTATCACACTCTCTAGATACCCCTTAGCACGTAAAGGAATATTATTTGGGGGTCCAGCCTTGGAGAAGAGTTTAGACACGAGGAGAATATAAGGAACACACCCATTATCACGAAATCACATTAGGATTCTCTTTTTAACCTGTTCCTTAAAACACTAGTGCTTAGGAAATCTATTGGAGGCATAAGCAGTCAAGGGTAGCTTAGGGTTAGGGTTAGGGTTAGGGTGAGGGTTAGGGTACGGCTTAGGGTACGGGTTCGGGGAGGGGTTCGGGTAGGGCGTAGGGTATGGGTTAGGGTTAGGGTTAGGGCTAGTGTTAGGGTTAGGGCTCGGTTTAGGGTACGGGTTAGGATTAGGGTATGCGTTAGGGTTAGTGTAGGGGTTAGGGTTAGGATACGCGTTAGAGTGAGGGTAGTTATTAAACCTATCCCACTCTCTAGATAGCCCTTAGCACGTAAAGGAATATTATTTGGGGGTCCAGCCATGGAGAAGAGTTTAGACACGAGGAGAAGATAAGGAACACACCCATTATCAAGAAATCACATTAGGATTCTCTTTTTAACCTGTTCCTTAAATCACTAGTGCTTAGGAAATCTATTGGAGGCAGAAGCCGTCAAGGGTAGCTTAGGGTTAGGGTTAGGGTTAGGGTGAGGGTTAGGGTACGGCTTAGGGTACGGGTTCGGGGAGGGGTTCAGGTAGGGCGTAGGGTATGGGTTAGAGTTAGGGTTAGGGTTAGTGTTAGGGTTAGGGCTCGGTTTAGGGTACGGGTTAGGATTAGGGTACGCGTTAGTGTTAGGGTAGGGGTTAGGGTTAGGGTACACTTTAGGGTGAGGGTAGTTATTAAACCTATCCCACTTTCTAGATACCCCTTAGCACGTAAAGGAATATTATTTGGGCGTCCAGCCATGGAGAAGGGTTTAGACACTAGGAGAAGATAAGGAACACACCCATTATCAAGAAATCACAATATGATTCTCTTTTTAAACTGTTCCTTAAAACACTAGTGGTTAGGAAATCTATTGGAGGCAGAAGCAGTCAAGGGTAGCTTAGGGTTAGGGTTAGGGTTAGGGTGAGGGTTAGGGTTCGGCTTAGGGTATGGGTTCGGGGAGGGGTTCGGGTAGGGCGTAGGGTATGGGTTAGGGTTAGAGTTAGGGTTAGTGTTAGGGTTAGGGCTCGGTTTAGGGTACGGGTTAGGATTAGGGTACTCGTTAGGTTTAGGGTAGCGGTTAGGGTTAGGGTACGCGTTAGGGTGAGGGTAGTTATTAAACCTATCACACTCTCTAGATACCCCTTAGCACGTAAAGGAATATTATTTGGGGGTCCAGCCATGGAGAAGAGTTTAGACACTAGAAGAAGATAAGGAACACACCCATTATCACGAAATCACATTAGGATTCTCTTTTTAACCTGTTCCTTAAAACACTAGTGCTTAGGAAATCTATTGGAGGCAGAAGCCGTCAAGGGTAGCTTAGGTTTAGGTTAGGGTTAGGGTGAGGGTTAGGGTACGGCTTAGGGTACGGGTTCGGGGAGGGGTTCAGGTAGGGCGTAGGGTATGGGTTAGGGTTAGGGTTAGGGCTAGGGTTAGGGTTAGGGCTCGGTTTAGTGTACGGGTTAGGATTAGGGTACGCGTTAGGGTTAGGGTACGGGTTAGGGTTAGGGTACGCGTTAGGGTGAGGGTAGTTATTAAACCTATCCCACTCTCTAGATAACCCTTAGCACTTAAAGGAATATTATTTGGGGGTCCAGCCATGGAGAAGAGTTTAGACACGAGGAGAATATAAGGAACACACCCATTATCAAGAAATCACATTAGGATTCTCTTTTTAACCTGTTCCTTAAAACACTACTGCTTAGGAAATCTATTGGAGGCAGAAGCAGTCAAGGGTAGCTTAGGGTTAGGGTTAGGGTTAGGGTGAGGGTTAGGGTATGGCTTAGGGTACGGGTTCGGGGAGGGGTTCGGGTAGGGCGTAGGGTATGGGTTAGGGTTAGGGTTAGGGTTAGTGTTAGGGTTAGGGCTCGGTTTAGGGTACGGGTTAGGATTAGGGTACGCGTTAGTGTTAGGGTAGGTGTTAGGGTTAGGGTACGCGATAGGGTCAGGTTAGTTATTAAACCTATCCCACTCTCTAGATACCCGTTAGCACGTAAAGGAATATTATTTGGGGGTCCAGCCATGGAGAAGAGTTTAGACAATAGGAGAAGATAAGGAACACACCCATTATCAAGAAATCACATTAGGATACTCTTTTTAACCTGTTCCTTAAAACACTAGTGCTTAGGAAATCTATTGGAGGCAGAAGCAGTCAAGGGTAGCTTAGGGTTAGGGTTAGGGTTAGGGTGAGGGTTAGGGTATGGCTTAGGGTACTGTTTCGGGGATGGGTTCGGGTAGGGCGTAGGGTATGGGGTAGGATTAGCTTTAGGGTTAGTGTTAGGGTTAGGGCTCGGTTTAGGGTACGGGTTAGGATTAGGGTACGCATTAGGGTTAGGGTAGGGGTTAGGGTTAGGGTACGCGTTAGGGTGGGGGTAGTTATTAAAACTATCCCACTCTCTAGATACCCCTTAGCACGTAAAGGAATATTATTTCGGGGTCCAGCCATGGAGAAGAGTTTAGACACGAGGAGAATATAAGGAACACATCCATTATCAAGAAATCACATTAGGATTCTCTTTTTAACCTGTTCCTTAAAACACTACTGCTTAGGAAATCTATTGGAGGCAGAAGCAGTCAAGGGTAGCTTAGGGTTAGGGTTAGGGTTAGGGTGAGGTTTAGGGTATGGCTTAGGGTACGGGTTCGGGGAGGGGTTCGGGTAGGGCGTAGGGTATGGGTTAGGGTTAGGGTTAGGGCTAGTGTTAGGGTTAGGGCTCGGTTTGGGGTACGGGTTAGGATTAGGGCACGCGTTAGGGTTAGTGTAGGGGTTAGGGTTAGGGTACGCGATAGGGTGAGGGTAGTTATTAAACCTATCACACTCTCTAGATACCCCTTAGCACGTAAAGGAATATTATTTGGGGGTCCAGCCATGGAAAAGAATTTAGACAAGAGGAGAAGATAAGGAACACACCCATTATCAAGAAATCACATTAGGATTCTCTTTTTAACCTGTTCCTTAAATCACTAGTGCTTAGGAAATCTATTGGAGGCAGAAGCCGTCAAGGGTAGCTTAGGGTTAGGGTTAGGGTGAGGGTTAGGGTATGGCTTAGGGTACGGGTTCGGGGATGGGTTCGGGTAGGGCGTAGGGTATGGGTAAGGGTTAGGGTTAGGGTTAGTGTTAGGGTTAGGGCTCGGTTAAGGGTTCGGGTTAGGATTAGGGTACGCGTTATTGTTAAGGTAGCGGTTAGGGTTAGGGTACGCTTTAGGGTGAGGGTAGTTATTAAACCTATCCCACTCTCTAGATACCCCTTAGCACGTAAAGGAATATTATTTGGGGTCCAGCCATGGAGAAGAGTTTAGACACGAGGAGAAGATAAGGAACACACCCATTATCACGAAATCACATTAGGATTCTCTTTTTAACCTGTTCCTTAAAACACTAGTGCTTAGGAAATCTATTGGAGGCAGAAGCAGTCAAGGGTAGCTTAGGGTTAGGGTTAGGGTTAGGGTGAGGGTTAGGGTACGGCTTAGGGTACGGGTTCGGGGAGGGGTTCGGGTAGGGCGTAGGGTATGGGTTAGGGTTAGGGTTAGGGTTACTGTTAGGGTTAGGGCTCGGTTTAGGGTACGGGTTAGGATTAGGGTACGCGTTAGGGTTAGTGTACGCGTTAGGGTGAGGGTAGTTATTAAACCTATCCCACTCTCTAGATACCCCTTAGCACGTACAGGAATATTATTGGGGGTCCAGCCATGGAGAAGAGTTTAGACACTAGGAGAAGATAAGGAACACACCCATTATCACGAAATCACATTAGGATTCTCTTTTTAACCTGTTCCTTAAAACACTAGTGCTTAGGAAATCTATTGGAGGCAGAAGCAGTCAAGGGTAGCTTAGGGTTAGGGTTAGGGATAGGGTGAGGGTTAGGGTTTGACTTAGGGTACGGGTTCGGGGAGGGGTTGGTAGGGCGTAGGGTATGGGTTAGGGTTAGGGTTAGAGTTAGTGTTAGGGTTAGGGCTCGGTTTAGGGTACGGGTTAGGATTAGGGTACGCGTTAGTGTTAGGGTAGTGGTTAGGGTTAGGGTACGCTTTAGGGTGAGGGTAGTTATTAAACCTATCCCACTCTCTAGATACCCCTTAGCACGTAAAGGAATATTATTTGGGGGTCCAGCCATGGAGAAGAGTTTAGACACTAGGAGAAGATAAGGAACACACCCATTATCAAGAAATCACAATATGATTCTCTTTTTAAACTGTTCCTTAAAACACTAGTGCTTAGGAAATCTATTGGAGGCAGAAGCCGTCAAGGGTAGCTTAGGGTTAGGGTTAGGGTTAGGGTGAGGGTTAGGGTACGGCTTAGGGTACGGGTTCGGGGAGGGGTTCGGGTAGGGCGTAGGCTATGGGTTAGGGTTAGGGTTAGGGTTAGTGTTAGGGTTAGGGCTCGGTTTAGGGTACGGGTTAGGATTAGGGTACGCGTTAGGGTTAGGGTAGGGGTTAGGGTTAGGGTACGCGTTAGGGTGAGGTTAGTTATTAAACCTATCCCACTCTCTAGATACCCCTTAGCACGTAAAGGAATATTATTTGGGGGTCCAGCCATGGAGAAGAGTTTAGACACGAGGAGAAGATAAGGAACACACCCATTATCAAGAAATCACATTAGGATTCTCTTTTTAACCTGTTCCTTAAAACACTAGTGCTTAGGAAATCTATTGGAGGAAGAAGCAGTCAAGGGTAGCTTAGGGTTAGGGTTAGGGTTAGGGTGAGGGTTAGGGTACGGCTTAGGGTACGGTTTCGGGGAGGGGTTTGGGTAGGGCGTAGGGTATGGGTTAGGGATAGGGTTAGGTCTAGGGTTAGTGTTAGGGTTAGGGGTCGGTTTAGGGTATGGGTTAGGATTAGGGTACGCGTTAGTGTTATGGTAGTGGTTAGGGTTAGGGTACGCGTTAGGGTGAGGGTAGTTATTAAACCTATCACACTCTCTAGATACCCCTTAGCACATAAAGGAATATTATTTGGGGGTTCAGCCATGGAGAAGAGTTTAGACACGAGGAGAAGATAAGGAACACACCCATTATCAAGAAATCACATTAGGATTCTCTTTTTAACATGTTCCTTAAAACACTAGTGCTTAGGAAATCTATTGGAGGCAGAAGCCGTCAAGGGTAGCTTAGGGTTAGGGTTAGGGTTAGGTTTAGGGTGAGGGTTAGGGTACGGCTTAGGGCACGGGTTCGGGGAGGGGTTCGGGTAGGGCGTAGGGTATGGGTTAGGGTTAGGGTTAGGGTTACTGTTAGGGTTAGGGCTCGGTTTAGGGTACGGGTTAGGATTAGGGTACGCGTTAGGGTTAGTGTACGCGTTAGGGTGAGGGTAGTTATTAAACCTATCCCACTCTCTAGATACCCCTTAGCACGTACAGGAATATTATTGGGGGTCCAGCCATGGAGAAGAGTTTAGACACTAGGAGAAGATAAGGAACACACCCATTATCACGAAATCACATTAGGATTCTCTTTTTAACCTGTTCCTTAAACACTAGTGCTTAGGAAATCTATTGGAGGCAGAAGCAGTCAAGGGTAGCTTAGGGTTAGGGTGAGGGTTAGGGTATGGCTTAGGGTACGGGTTCGGGGAGGGTTTCGGGTAGGGCGTAGGGTATGGGTTAGGATTAGGGTTAGAGTTAGTGTTAGGGTTAGGGCTCGGTTTAGGGTACGGGTTAGGATTAGGGTACGCGTTAGTGTTAGGGTAGTGGTTAGGGTTAGGGTACGCTTTAGGGTGAGGGTAGTTATTAAACCTATCCCACTCTCTAGATACCCCTTAGCACGTAAAGGAATATTATTTGGGGGTCCAGCCATGGAGAAGAGTTTAGACACTAGGAGAAGATAAGGAACACACCCATTATCAAGAAATCACAATATGATTCTCTTTTTAAACTGTTCCTTAAAACACTAGTGCTTAGGAAATCTATTGGAGGCAGAAGCCGTCAAGGGTAGCTTAGGGTTAGGGTTAGGGTTAGGGTGAGGGTTAGGGTACGGCTTAGGGTACGGGTTCGGGGAGGGGTTCGGGTAGGGCGTAGGCTATGGTTTAGGGTTAGGGTTAGGGTTAGTGTTAGGGTTAGGGCTCGGTTTAGGGTACGGGTTAGGATTAGGGTACGCGTTAGGGTTAGGGTAGGGGTTAGGGTTAGGGTATGCGATAGGGTGAGGTTAGTTTTTAAACCTATCCCACTCTCTAGATACCCCTTAGCACGTACTGGAATATTATTGGGGGTCCAGCCATGGAGAAGAGTTTAGACACGAGGAGAAGATAAGGAACACACCCATTATCAAGAAATCACATTAGGATTATCTTTTTAACCTGTTCCTTAAAACACTAGTGCTTAGGAAATCTATTGGAGGCAGAAGCAGTCAAGGGTAGCTTAGGGTTAGGGTTAGGGTTAGGGTGAGGGTTAGGGTACGGCTTAGGGTACGGGTTCGGGGAGGGGTTCGGGTAGGGCGTAGGGTATGGGTTAGGGTTAGTGTTATGGTTAGGGCTCGGTTTAGGGTACGGGTTAGGATTAGGGTACGCGTTAGGGTTAGGGTAGGGGTTAGGGTTAGGGTACGTGTTAGGGTGAGGGTAGTTATTAAACCTATCACACTCTCTAGATACCCCTTAGCACATAAAGGAATATTATTTGGGGGTCCAGCCATGGAGAAGAGTTTAGACACGAGGAGAAGATAAGGAACACACCCATTATCAAGAAATCACATTAGGATTCTCTTTTTAACATGTTCCTTAAAACACTAGTGCTTAGGAAATCTATTGGAGGCAGAAGCCGTCAAGGGTAGCTTAGGGTTAGGGTTAGGGTTAGGTTTAGGCTGAGGGTTAGGGTACGGCTTAGGGCACGGTTTCGGGGAGGGGTTCGGGTAGGGCGTAGGGTATGGGTTAGGGTTAGGGTTAGGGTTAGTGTTAGGGTTAGGGCTCGGTTTAGGGTACGGGTTAGGATTAGGGTACGCGTTAGGGTTAGTGTACGCGTTAGGGTGAGGGTAGTTATTAAACCTATCCCACTCTCTAGGTACCCCTTAGCACGTACAGGAATATTTTGGGGGTCCAGCCATGGAGAAGAGTTTAGACACGAGGAGAAGATAAGGAACACACCCATTATCACGAAATCACATTAGGATTCTCTTTTTAACCTGTTCCTTAAAACACTAGTGCTTAGGAAATCTATTGGAGGCAGAAGCCGTCAAGGGTAGCTTAGGGTTAGGGTTAGGGTTAGGGTGAGGGTTAGGGTACGGCTTAGGGTACGGGTTCGGGGAGGGGTTCAGGTAGGGCGTAGGGTATGGGTTAGAGTTAGGGTTAGGGTTAGTGTTAGGGTTAGGGCTCGGTTTAGGGTACGGGTTAGGATTAGGGTACGCGTTAGGGTTAGTGTACGCGTTAGGGTGAGGGTAGTTATTAAACCTATCCCAATCTCTAGATACCCCTTAGCACGTACAGGAATATTATTGGGGGTCCAGCCATGGAGAAGAGTTTAGACACTAGGAGAAGATAAGGAACACACCCATTATCACGAAATCACATTAGGATTCTCTTTTTAACCTGTTCCTTAAAACACTAGTGCTTAGGAAATCTATTGGAGGCAGAAGCAGTCAAGGGTAGCTTAGGGTTAGGGTTAGGGTTATGGTGAGGGTTAGGGTATGGCTTAGGGTACGGGTTCGGGGAGGGGTTCGGGTAGGGTGTAGGGTATGGGTTAGGGTTAGGGTTAGGGTTAGTGTTAGGGTTACGGCTCGGTTTAGGTTACGGGTTAGGATTAGGGTACGCGTTAGTGTTAGGGTAGGGGTTAGGGTTAGGGTACGCGTTAGGGTGGGGGTAGTTATTAAACCTATCACACTCTCTAGATACCCCTTAGCACGTAAAGGAATATTATTTGGGGGTCCAGCCTTGGAGAAGAGTTTAGACACGAGGAGAATATAAGGAACACACCCATTATCACGAAATCACATTAGGATTCTCTTTTTAACCTGTTCCTTAAAACACTAGTGCTTAGGAAATCTATTGGAGGCATAAGCAGTCAAGGGTAGCTTAGGGTTAGGGTTAGGGTTAGGGTGAGGGTTAGGGTACGGCTTAGGGTACGGGTTCGGGGAGGGGTTCGGGTAGGGCGTAGGGTATGGGTTAGGGTTAGGGTTAGGGCTAGTGTTAGGGTTAGGGCTCGGTTTAGGGTACGGGTTAGGATTAGGGTATGCGTTAGGGTTAGTGTAGGGGTTAGGGTTAGGATACGCGTTAGAGTGAGGGTAGTTATTAAACCTATCCCACTCTCTAGATAGCCCTTAGCACGTAAAGGAATATTATTTGGGGGTCCAGCCATGGAGAAGAGTTTAGACACGAGGAGAAGATAAGGAACACACCCATTATCAAGAAATCACATTAGGATTCTCTTTTTAACCTGTTCCTTAAATCACTAGTGCTTAGGAAATCTATTGGAGGCAGAAGCCGTCAAGGGTAGCTTAGGGTTAGGGTTAGGGTTAGGGTGAGGGTTAGGGTACGGCTTAGGGTACGGGTTCGGGGAGGGGTTCAGGTAGGGCGTAGGGTATGGGTTAGAGTTAGGGTTAGGGTTAGTGTTAGGGTTAGGGCTCGGTTTAGGGTACGGGTTAGGATTAGGGTACGCGTTAGTGTTAGGGTAGGGGTTAGGGTTAGGGTACACTTTAGGGTGAGGGTAGTTATTAAACCTATCCCACTTTCTAGATACCCCTTAGCACGTAAAGGAATATTATTTGGGCGTCCAGCCATGGAGAAGGGTTTAGACACTAGGAGAAGATAAGGAACACACCCATTATCAAGAAATCACAATATGATTCTCTTTTTAAACTGTTCCTTAAAACACTAGTGGTTAGGAAATCTATTGGAGGCAGAAGCAGTCAAGGGTAGCTTAGGGTTAGGGTTAGGGTTAGGGTGAGGGTTAGGGTTCGGCTTAGGGTATGGGTTCGGGGAGGGGTTCGGGTAGGGCGTAGGGTATGGGTTAGGGTTAGAGTTAGGGTTAGTGTTAGGGTTAGGGCTCGGTTTAGGGTACGGGTTAGGATTAGGGTACTCGTTAGGTTTAGGGTAGCGGTTAGGGTTAGGGTACGCGTTAGGGTGAGGGTAGTTATTAAACCTATCACACTCTCTAGATACCCCTTAGCACGTAAAGGAATATTATTTGGGGGTCCAGCCATGGAGAAGAGTTTAGACACTAGAAGAAGATAAGGAACACACCCATTATCACGAAATCACATTAGGATTCTCTTTTTAACCTGTTCCTTAAAACACTAGTGCTTAGGAAATCTATTGGAGGCAGAAGCCGTCAAGGGTAGCTTAGGTTTAGGTTAGGGTTAGGGTGAGGGTTAGGGTACGGCTTAGGGTACGGGTTCGGGGAGGGGTTCAGGTAGGGCGTAGGGTATGGGTTAGGGTTAGGGTTAGGGCTAGGGTTAGGGTTAGGGCTCGGTTTAGTGTACGGGTTAGGATTAGGGTACGCGTTAGGGTTAGGGTACGGGTTAGGGTTAGGGTACGCGTTAGGGTGAGGGTAGTTATTAAACCTATCCCACTCTCTAGATAACCCTTAGCACTTAAAGGAATATTATTTGGGGGTCCAGCCATGGAGAAGAGTTTAGACACGAGGAGAATATAAGGAACACACCCATTATCAAGAAATCACATTAGGATTCTCTTTTTAACCTGTTCCTTAAAACACTACTGCTTAGGAAATCTATTGGAGGCAGAAGCAGTCAAGGGTAGCTTAGGGTTAGGGTTAGGGTTAGGGTGAGGGTTAGGGTATGGCTTAGGGTACGGGTTCGGGGAGGGGTTCGGGTAGGGCGTAGGGTATGGGTTAGGGTTAGGGTTAGGGTTAGTGTTAGGGTTAGGGCTCGGTTTAGGGTACGGGTTAGGATTAGGGTACGCGTTAGTGTTAGGGTAGGTGTTAGGGTTAGGGTACGCGATAGGGTCAGGTTAGTTATTAAACCTATCCCACTCTCTAGATACCCGTTAGCACGTAAAGGAATATTATTTGGGGGTCCAGCCATGGAGAAGAGTTTAGACAATAGGAGAAGATAAGGAACACACCCATTATCAAGAAATCACATTAGGATACTCTTTTTAACCTGTTCCTTAAAACACTAGTGCTTAGGAAATCTATTGGAGGCAGAAGCAGTCAAGGGTAGCTTAGGGTTAGGGTTAGGGTTAGGGTGAGGGTTAGGGTATGGCTTAGGGTACTGTTTCGGGGATGGGTTCGGGTAGGGCGTAGGGTATGGGGTAGGATTAGCTTTAGGGTTAGTGTTAGGGTTAGGGCTCGGTTTAGGGTACGGGTTAGGATTAGGGTACGCATTAGGGTTAGGGTAGGGGTTAGGGTTAGGGTACGCGTTAGGGTGGGGGTAGTTATTAAAACTATCCCACTCTCTAGATACCCCTTAGCACGTAAAGGAATATTATTTCGGGGTCCAGCCATGGAGAAGAGTTTAGACACGAGGAGAATATAAGGAACACATCCATTATCAAGAAATCACATTAGGATTCTCTTTTTAACCTGTTCCTTAAAACACTACTGCTTAGGAAATCTATTGGAGGCAGAAGCAGTCAAGGGTAGCTTAGGGTTAGGGTTAGGGTTAGGGTGAGGTTTAGGGTATGGCTTAGGGTACGGGTTCGGGGAGGGGTTCGGGTAGGGCGTAGGGTATGGGTTAGGGTTAGGGTTAGGGCTAGTGTTAGGGTTAGGGCTCGGTTTGGGGTACGGGTTAGGATTAGGGCACGCGTTAGGGTTAGTGTAGGGGTTAGGGTTAGGGTACGCGATAGGGTGAGGGTAGTTATTAAACCTATCACACTCTCTAGATACCCCTTAGCACGTAAAGGAATATTATTTGGGGGTCCAGCCATGGAAAAGAATTTAGACAAGAGGAGAAGATAAGGAACACACCCATTATCAAGAAATCACATTAGGATTCTCTTTTTAACCTGTTCCTTAAATCACTAGTGCTTAGGAAATCTATTGGAGGCAGAAGCCGTCAAGGGTAGCTTAGGGTTAGGGTTAGGGTGAGGGTTAGGGTATGGCTTAGGGTACGGGTTCGGGGATGGGTTCGGGTAGGGCGTAGGGTATGGGTAAGGGTTAGGGTTAGGGTTAGTGTTAGGGTTAGGGCTCGGTTAAGGGTTCGGGTTAGGATTAGGGTACGCGTTATTGTTAAGGTAGCGGTTAGGGTTAGGGTACGCTTTAGGGTGAGGGTAGTTATTAAACCTATCCCACTCTCTAGATACCCCTTAGCACGTAAAGGAATATTATTTGGGGGTCCAGCCATGGAGAAGGTTTTAGACACTAGGAGAAGATAAGGAACACACCCATTATCAAGAAATCACATTAGGATTCTCTTTTTAACCTGTTCCTTAAAACACTAGTGCTTAGGAAATCTATTGGAGGCAGAAGCCGTCAAGGGTAGCTTAGGGTTAGGGTTAGGGTTAGGGTGAGGGTTAGGGTACGGCTTAGGGTACGGGTTCGGGGAGGGGTTCGGGTAGGGCGTAGGGTATGGGTTAGGGTTAGGGTTAGGGCTAGTGTTAGGGTTAGGGCTCTGTTTAGGGTACGGGTTAGGATTAGGGTATGCGTTAGGGTTAGGGTAGGGGTTAGGGTTAGGCTACGCGATAGGGTGAGGGTAGTTATTAAACCTATCACACTCTCTAGATACCCCTTAGCACATAAAGTAATATTATTTGGGGTTCATCCATGGAGAAGAGTTTAGACACTAGGAGAAGATAAGGAACACACCCATTATCACGAAATCACATTAGGATTCTCTTTTTAACATGTTCCTTAAAACACTAGTGCTTAGGAAATCTATTGGAGGCAGAAGCCGTCAAGGGTAGCTTAGGGTTAGGGTTAGGGTTAGGGTGAGGGTTAGGGTACGGCTTAGGGCACGGGTTCGGGGAGGGGTTCGGGTAGGGCGTAGGGTATGGGTTAGGGTTAGGGTTAGGGTTAGTGTTAGGTTTAGGGCTCGGTTTAGGGTACGGGTTAGGATTAGGGTACGTGTTAGCGTTAGTGTACGCGTTAGGGTTAGGGTTAGGGTTAGGGTGAGGGTTAGGGTACGGCTTGGGGTACGGGTTAGGTGAGGGGTTCGGGTAGGGCGTAGGGTATGGGTTAGGGTTAGGGTTAGGGTTAGTGTTAGGGTTAGGGCTCGGTTTAGGGTACGGTTTAGGATTAGTGTATGCGTTAGTGTTAGGGTAGGGGTTAGGGTTAGGGTACGCATTAGGGTTAGGGTAGTTATTAAACCTATCCCACTCTGTAGATACCCCTTAGCACGTAAAGGAATATTATTTTGGGGTCCAGCCATGGAGAAGAGTTTCGACACTAGGATAAGATAAAGATCACACCCATTATGAAGAAATCACATTAGGATTCTCTTTTTAACCTATTCCTTAAAACACTAGTGCTGAGGAAATCTATTGGAGGCAGAAGCAGTCAAGGGTAGCTTAGGGTTAGGGTTAGGGTTAGGGTGAGGGTTAGGGTACGGGTTCGGGGACGGGTTCGGGAAGGGCGTAGGGTATGGGTTAGGATTAGGGTACGCGTTAGGGTTAGGGTAGGGGTTAGGGTTAGGGTACGCATTAGGGTGAGGGTAGTTATTAAACCTATCCCACTCTCTAGATACCCCTTAGCACGTAAAGGAATATTATTTGGGGGTCCAGCCAAGGAGAAGAGTTTAGACACGAGGAGAAGATAAGGAACACACCCATTATCACGAAATCACATTAGGATTCTCTTTTTAACCTGTTCCTTAAAACACTAGTGCTTAGGAAATCTATTGGAGGCAGAAGCAGTCAAGGGTAGCTTAGGGTTAGGGTTAGGGTTAGGGTGAGGGTTAGGGTACGGCTTAGGGCACTGGTTCGGGGAGGTGTTCGGGTAGGGCGTAGGGTATGGGTTAGGGTTAGGGTTAGGGTTAGTGTTAGGGTTAAGGCTCGGTTTAGGGTACGGGTTAGGATTAGGGTACGTGTTAGGGTTAGTGTACGCGTTAGGGTGAGGGTAGTTATTAAACCTATTCGACTCTCTAGATACCCCTTAGCACGTACAGGAATATTATTGGGGGTCCAGCCATGGAGAAGAGTTTAGACACTAGGAGAAGATAAGGAACACAGCCATTATCACGAAATCACATTAGGATTCTCTTTTTAACCTGTTCCTTAAAACACTAGTGCTTAGGAAATCTTTTGGAGGCAGAAGCAGTCAAGGGTAGCTTAGGGTTAGTGTTAGGGTTAGGGTGAGGGTTAGGGTATGGCTTAGGGTACGGGTTCAGGGAGGGGTTCGGGTAGGGCGTAGGGTATGGGTTAGGGTTAGGGTTAGGGTTAGTGTTAGAGTTAGGGCTCGGTTTAGGGTACGGGTTAGGATTAGGGTACGCGTTACGGTTAGGGTAGGGGTTAGTGTTAGGGTACGCGTTAGGGTGGGGGTAGTTATTAAACCTATCCCACTCTCTAGATACCCCTTAGCACGTAAAGGAATATTATTTGGGGGTCCAGCCTTGGAGAAGAGTTTAGACACGAGGAGAATATAAGGAACACATCCATTATCAAGAAATCACTTTAGGATTCTCTTTTTAACCTGTTCCTTAAAACACTAGTGGTTAGGAAATCTATTGGAGGCAGAAGCACTCAAGGGTAGCTTAGGGTTAGGGTTAGGGTTAGGGTGAGGGTTAGGGTACGGCTTACGATAAGGGTTCGGGGAGGGGTTCGGGTAGGGCGTAGGGTATGGGTTAGGGTTAGGGTTAGGGCTAGTGTTAGGGTTAGGGCTCGGTTTAGGGTACGGGTTAGGATTAGGGTATGCGTTAGGGTTAGGGTAGGGGTTAGGGTTAGGGTACGCGTTAGGGTGAGGGTAGTTATTAAACCTATCCCACTCTGTAGATACCCCTTAGCAGGTAAAGGAATATTATTTGGGGGTCCAGCCATGGAGAAGAGTTTAGACACTAGGAGAAGATAAGGAACACACCCATTATCACGAAATCACATTAGGATTCTCTTTTTAACCTGTTCCTTAAAACACTAGTGCTTAGGAAATCTATTGGAGGCAGAAGCAGTCAAGGGTAGCTTAGGGTTAGGGTTTGGGTTAGGGTGAGGGCTAGGGTATGGCTTAGGGTACGGGTTCGGGGAGGGGTTCGGGTAGGGCGTAGGGTATGGGTTAGGGTTAGGGTTAGGGTTAGTGTTAGGATTAGGGCTCGGTTTAGGGTACGGGTTAGGATTAGGGTACGCGTTAGGGTTAGGGTAGGGGTTAGGGTTAGGGTACGCGATAGGGTGAGGGTAGTTATTAAACCTATCACACTCTCTAGATACCCCTTAGCACATAAAGTAATATTATTTGGGGGTCCATCCATGGAGAAGAGTTTAGACACGAGGAGAAGATAAGGAACACACCCATTATCACGAAATCACATTAGGATTCTCTTTTTAACATGTTCCTTAAAACACTAGTGCTTAGGAAATCTATTGGAGGCAGAAGCCGTCAAGGGTAGCTTAGGGTTAGGGTTAGGGTTAGGGTGAGGGTTAGGGTACGGCTTAGGGCACGGGTTCGGGGAGGGGTTCGGGTAGGGCGTAGGGTATGGGTTAGGGTTAGGGTTAGGGTTAGTGTTCGGTTTAGGGCTCGGTTTAGGGTACGGGTTAGGATTAGGGTACGTGTTAGGGTTAGTGTACGTGTTAGGGTGAGGGTAGTTATTAAACCTATTCCACTCTCTAGATACCCCTTAGCACGTCCAGGAATATTATTGGGGGTCCAGCCATGGAGAAGAGTTTAGACACTAGGAGAAGATAAGGAACACACCCATTATCAAGAAATCACATTAGGATTCTCTTTTTAACATGTTCCTTAAAACACTAGTGCTTAGGAAATCTATTGGAGGCAGAAGCAGTCAAGGGTAGCTTAGGGTTAGTGTTAGGGTTAGGGTGAGGGTTAGGGTGAGGGTAGTTATTAAACCTATTCCACTCTCTAGATACCCCTTAGCACGTACAGGAATATTATTGGGGGTCCAGCCATGGAGAAGAGTTTAGACACTAGGAGAAGATAAGGAACACACCCATTATCACGAAATCACATTAGGATTCTCTTTTTAACCTGTTCCTTAAAACACTAGTGCTTAGGAAATCTATTGGAGGCAGAAGCAGTCAAGGGTAGCTTAGGGTTAGTGTTAGGGTTAGGGTGAGGGTTAGGGTATGGCTTAGGGTACGGGTTCAGGGAGGGGTTCGGGTAGGGCGTAGGGTATGGGTTAGGGTTAGGGTTAGGGTTAGTGTTAGGGTTAGGGCTCGGTTTAGGGTACGGGTTAGGATTAGGGTACGCGTTAGGGTTAGGGTAGGGGTTAGGGTTAGGGTACGCGTTAGGGTGGGGGTAGTTATTAAACCTATCACACTCTCTAGATACCCCTTAGCACGTAAAGGAATATTATTTGGGGGTCCAGCCTTGGAGAAGAGTTTAGAGACGAGGAGAATATAAGGAACACACCCATTATCAAGAAATCACATTAGGATTCTCTTTTTAACCTGTTCCTTAAAACACTAGTGCTTAGGAAATCTATTGGAGGCAGAAGCAGTCAAGGGTAGCTTAGGGTTAGGGTTAGGGTTAGGGTGAGGGTTAGGGTACGGCTTAGGGTACGGGTTCGGGGAGGGGTTCGGGTAGGGCGTAGGGTATGGGTTAGGGTTAGTGTTATGGTTAGGGCTCGGTTTAGGGTACGGGTTAGGATTAGGGTACGCGTTAGGGTTAGGGTAGGGGTTAGGGTTAGGGTACGTGTTAGGGTGAGGGTAGTTATTAAACCTATCACACTCTCTAGATACCCCTTAGCACATAAAGGAATATTATTTGGGGGTCCAGCCATGGAGAAGAGTTTAGACACGAGGAGAAGATAAGGAACACACCCATTATCAAGAAATCACATTAGGATTCTCTTTTTAACATGTTCCTTAAAACACTAGTGCTTAGGAAATCTATTGGAGGCAGAAGCCGTCAAGGGTAGCTTAGGGTTAGGGTTAGGGTTAGGTTTAGGGTGAGGGTTAGGGTACGGCTTAGGGCACGGTTTCGGGGAGGGGTTCGGGTAGGGCGTAGGGTATGGGTTAGGGTTAGGGTTAGGGTTAGTGTTAGGGTTAGGGCTCGGTTTAGGGTACGGGTTAGGATTAGGGTACGCGTTAGGGTTAGTGTACGCGTTAGGGTGAGGGTAGTTATTAAACCTATCCCACTCTCTAGGTACCCCTTAGCACGTACAGGAATATTTTGGGGGTCCAGCCATGGAGAAGAGTTTAGACACGAGGAGAAGATAAGGAACACACCCATTATCACGAAATCACATTAGGATTCTCTTTTTAACCTGTTCCTTAAAACACTAGTGCTTAGGAAATCTATTGGAGGCAGAAGCCGTCAAGGGTAGCTTAGGGTTAGGGTTAGGGTTAGGGTGAGGGTTAGGGTACGGCTTAGGGTACGGGTTCGGGGAGGGGTTCAGGTAGGGCGTAGGGTATGGGTTAGAGTTAGGGTTAGGGTTAGTGTTAGGGTTAGGGCTCGGTTTAGGGTACGGGTTAGGATTAGGGTACGCGTTAGGGTTAGGGTAGGGGTTAGGGTTAGGGTACGCGTTAGGGTGGGGGTAGTTATTAAACCTATCACACTCTCTAGATACCCCTTAGCACGTAAAGGAATATTATTTGGGGGTCCAGCCATGGAGAAGAGTTTAGACACTAGGAGAAGATAAGGAATACACCCATTATCAAGAAATCAAATTAGGATTCTCTTTTTAACCTGTTCCTTAAAACACTAGTGCTTAGGAAATCTATTGGAGGCAGAAGCAGTCAAGGGTAGCTTAGGGTGAGGGTTAGGGTTAGGGTGAGGTTTAGGGTACGGCTTAGGGTACGGGTTCGGGGAGGTGTTCGGGTAGGGCGTAGGCTATGGGTTAGGGTTAGGGTTAGGGCTAGTGTTAGGGTTAGGGCTCGGTTTGGGGTACGGGTTAGGATTAGGGTACGCATTAGGGTTAGGGTAGGGGTTAGGGTTAGGGTACACGTTAGGGTGAGGGTAGTTATTAAACCTATCACACTCTCTAGATACCCCTTAGCACGTAAAGGAATATTATTTGGGGGTCCAGCCATGGAAAAGAGTTTAGACAAGAGGAGAAGATAAGGAACACACCCATTATCAAGAAATCACATTAGGATTCTCTTTTTAACCTTTTCCTTAAATCACTAGTGCTTAGGAAATGTATTGGAGGCAGAAGCCGTCAAGGGTAGCTTAGGGTTAGGGTTAGGGTTAGGGTGAGGGTTAGGGTACGGCTTAGGGTACGGGTTCGGGGAGGGATTCGGGTAGGGCGTAGGGTATGGGTTAGAGTTAGGGTTAGGGTTAGTGTTAGGGTTAGGGCTCGGTTAAGGTTTCGGGTTAGGATTAGGGTACGCGTTAGTGTTAGGGTAGGGGTTAGGGTTAGGGTACGCTTTAGGGTGAGGGTAGTTATTAAACCTATCCCACTCTCTAGATACCCCTTAGCACGTAAAGGAATATTATTTGGGGGTCCAGCCATGGAGAAGGGTTTAGACACTAGGAGAAGATAAGGAATACACCCATTATCACGAAATCACATTAGGATTCTCTTTTTAACCTGTTCCTTAAAACACTAGTGCTTAGGAAATCTATTGGAGGCAGAAGCCGTCAAGGGTAGCTTAGGGTTAGGGTTAGGGTTAGGGTGAGGGTTAGGGTACGGTTTAGGGTACGGGTTCAGGGAGGGGTTCGGATAGGGCCTAGGGTATGGGTTAGGGTTAGGGTTAGAGTTAGTGTTAGGGTTAGGGCTCGGTTTAGGTTACGGGTTAGGATTAGGGTACGCGCTAGGGTTAGTGTAGCGGTTAGGGTTAGGGTATGCGTTAAGGTGAGGGTAGTTAATAAACCTATCCCACTCTCTAGATACCCCTTAGCACGTATAGGAATATTATTTGGGGGTCCAGGCATGGAGAAGAGTTTAGACACTAGGAGAAGATAAGGAACACACCCATTATCACGGAATCTCATTAGGATTCTCTTTTTAACCTGTTCCTTAAAACACTAGTGCTTAGGAAATCTATTGGAGGCAGAAGCAGTCAAGGGTAGCTTAGGGTTAGGGTTAGGGTTAGGGTGAGGGCTAGGGTATGGCTTAGGGTACGGGTTCGGGGAGGGGTTCGGGTAGGGCGTAGGGTATGGGTTAGGGTTAGGGTTAGGGTTAGTGTTAGGGTTACGGCTCGGTTTAGGGTATGGGTTAGGATTAGGGAACGCGTTAGGGTTAGGGTAGGGGTTAGGGTTAGGGTACGTGTTAGGGTGAGGGTAGTTATTAAACCTATCCCACTCTCTAGATACCCCTTAGTACGTAAAGGAATATTATTTGGGGGTCCAGCCATGGAGAAGAGTTTAGACACGAGGAGAAGATAAGGAACACACCCATTATCAAGAAATCACATTAGGATTCTCTTTTTAACCTGTTCCTTAAAACACTAGTGCTTAGGAAATCTATTGGAGGCAGAAGCAGTCAAGGGTAGCTTAGGGTTAGGGTTAGGGTTAGGGTGAGGGTTAGGGTACGGCTTACGATAAGGGTTCGAGGAGGGGTTCGGGTAGGGCGTAGGGTATGGGTTAGGGTTAGGGTTAGGGCTAGTGTTAGGGTTAGGGCTCGGTTTAGGGTACGGGTTAGGATTAGGGTATGCGTTAGGGTTAGGGTAGGGGTTAGGGTTAGGGTACGCGTTAGGGTGAGGGTAGTTATTAAACCTATCCCACACTCTAGATACTCCTTAGCACGTAAAGGAATATTATTTGGGGGTCCAGCCATGGAGAAGAGTTTAGACACGAGGAGAAGATAAGGAACACACCCATTATCAAGAAATCACATTAGGATTCTCTTTTTAACCTGTTCCTTAAATCACTAGTGCTTAGGAAATCTATTGGAGGCAGAAGCCGTCAAGGGTAGCTTAGGGTTAGGGTTAGGGTTAGGGTGACGGCTAGGGTATGGCTTACGGTACGGGTTCGGGGAGGGGTTCGGGTAGGGCGTAGGGTATGGGTTAGGGTTAGTGTTATGGTTAGGGCTCGGTTTAGGGTACGGGTTAGGATTAGGGTACGCGTTAGGGTTAGGGTAGGTGTTAGGGTTAGGGTACGTGTTAGGGTGAGGGTAGTTATTAAACCTATCACACTCTCTAGATACCCCTTAGCACATAAAGGAATATTATTTGGGGGTCCAGCCATGGAGAAGAGTTTAGACACTAGGAGAAGATAAGGAACACACCCATTATCACGAAATCACATTAGGATTCTCTTTTTAACCTGTTCCTTAAAACACTAGTGCTTAGGAAATCTATTGGAGGCAGAAGCAGTCAAGGGTAGCTTAGGGTTAGGGTTAGGGTTATGGTGAGGGTTAGGGTATGGCTTAGGGTACGGGTTCGGGGAGGGGTTCGGGTAGGGTGTAGGGTATGGGTTAGGGTTAGGGTTAGGGTTAGTGTTAGGGTTACGGCTCGGTTTAGGTTACGGGTTAGGATTAGGGTACGCGTTAGTGTTAGGGTAGGGGTTAGGGTTAGGGTACGCGTTAGGGTGGGGGTAGTTATTAAACCTATCACACTCTCTAGATACCCCTTAGCACGTAAAGGAATATTATTTGGGGGTCCAGCCTTGGAGAAGAGTTTAGACACGAGGAGAATATAAGGAAAACACCCATTATCACGAAATCACATTAGGATTCTCTTTTTAACCTGTTCCTTAAAACACTAGTGCTTAGGAAATCTATTGGAGGCATAAGCAGTCAAGGGTAGCTTAGGGTTAGGGTTAGGGTTAGGGTGAGGGTTAGGGTACGGCTTAGGGTACGGGTTCGGGGAGGGGTTCGGGTAGGGCGTAGGGTATGGGTTAGGGTTAGGGTTAGGGCTAGTGTTAGGGTTAGGGCTCGGTTTAGGGTACGGGTTAGGATTAGGGTATGCGTTAGGGTTAGGGTAGGGGTTAGGGTTAGATACGCGTTAGAGTGAGGGTAGTTATTAAACCTATCCCACTCTCTAGATAGCCCTTAGCACGTAAAGGAATATTATTTGGGGGTCCAGCCATGGAGAAGAGTTTAGACACGAGGAGAAGATAAGGAACACACCCATTATCAAGAAATCACATTAGGATTCTCTTTTTAACCTGTTCCTTAAATCACTAGTGCTTAGGAAATCTATTGGAGGCAGAAGCCGTCAAGGGTAGCTTAGGGTTAGGGTTAGGGTTAGGGTGAGGGTTAGGGTACGGCTTAGGGTACGGGTTCGGGGAGGGGTTCAGGTAGGGCGTAGGGTATGGGTTAGAGTTAGGGTTAGGGTTAGTGTTAGGGTTAGGGCTCGGTTTAGGGTACGGGTTAGGATTAGGGTACGCGTTAGTGTTAGGGTAGGGGTTAGGGTTAGGGTACACTTTAGGGTGAGGGTAGTTATTAAACCTATCCCACTTTCTAGATACCCCTTAGCACGTAAAGGAATATTATTTGGGCGTCCAGCCATGGAGAAGGGTTTACACACTAGGAGAAGATAAGGAACACACCCATTATCAAGAAATCACAATATGATTCTCTTTTTAAACTGTTCCTTAAAACACTAGTGGTTAGGAAATCTATTGGAGGCAGAAGCAGTCAAGGGTAGCTTAGGGTTAGGGTTAGGGTTAGGGTGAGGGTTAGGGTTCGGCTTAGGGTATGGGTTCGGGTAGGGCGTAGGGTATGGGTTAGGGTTAGAGTTAGGGTTAGTGTTAGGGTTAGGGCTCGGTTTAGGGTACGGGTTAGGATTAGGGTACTCGTTAGGTTTAGGGTAGCGGTTAGGGTTAGGGTACGCGTTAGGGTGAGGGTAGTTATTAAACCTATCACACTCTCTAGATACCCCTTAGCACGTAAAGGAATATTATTTGGGGGTCCAGCCATGGAGAAGAGTTTAGACACTAGAAGAAGATAAGGAACACACCCATTATCACGAAATCACATTAGGATTCTCTTTTTAACCTGTTCCTTAAAACACTAGTGCTTAGGAAATCTATTGGAGGCAGAAGCCGTCAAGGGTAGCTTAGGTTTAGGTTAGGGTTAGGGTGAGGGTTAGGGTATGGCTTAGGGTACGGGTTCGGGGAGGGGTTCGGGGTAGGGCGTAGGGTATGGGTTAGGGTTAGGGTTAGGGTTAGTGTTAGGGTTAGGGCTCGGTTTAGGGTACGGGTTAGGATTAGGGTACGCGTTAGTGTTAGGGTAGGTGTTAGGGTTAGGGTACGCGATAGGGTCAGGTTAGTTATTAAACCTATCCCACTCTCTAGATACCCGTTAGCACGTAAAGGAATATTATTTGGGGGTCCAGCCATGGAGAAGAGTTTAGACAATAGGAGAAGATAAGGAACACACCCATTATCAAGAAATCACATTAGGATACTCTTTTTAACCTGTTCCTTAAAACACTAGTGCTTAGGAAATCTATTGGAGGCAGAAGCAGTCAAGGGTAGCTTAGGGTTAGGGTTAGGGTTAGGGTGAGGGTTAGGGTATGGCTTAGGGTACTGTTTCGGGGATGGGTTCGGGTAGGGCGTAGGGTATGGGGTAGGATTAGCTTTAGGGTTAGTGTTAGGGTTAGGGCTCGGTTTAGGGTACGGGTTAGGATTAGGGTACGCATTAGGGTTAGGGTAGGGGTTAGGGTTAGGGTACGCGTTAGGGTGGGGGTAGTTATTAAAACTATCCCACTCTCTAGATACCCCTTAGCACGTAAAGGAATATTATTTGGGGGTCCAGCCTTGGAGAAGAGTTTAGACACGAGGAGAATATAAGGAACACAACCATTATCAAGAAATCACATTAGGATTCTCTTTTTAACCTGTTCCTTAAAACACTACTGCTTAGGAAATCTATTGGAGGCAGAAGCAGTCAAGGGTAGCTTAGGGTTAGGGTTAGGGTTAGGGTGAGGTTTAGGGTATGGCTTAGGGTACGGGTTCGGGGAGGGGTTCGGGTAGGGCGTAGGGTATGGGTTAGGGTTAGGGTTAGGGCTAGTGTTAGGGTTAGGGCTCGGTTTGGGGTACGGGTTAGGATTAGGGCACGCGTTAGGGTTAGTGTAGGGGTTAGGGTTAGGGTACAGGTTAGGGTGAGGGTAGTTATTAAACCTATCACACTCTCTAGATACCCCTTAGCACGTAAAGGAATATTATTTGGGGGTCCAGCCATGGAAAAGAATTTAGACAAGAGGAGAAGATAAGGAACACACCCATTATCAAGAAATCACATTAGGATTCTCTTTTTAACCTGTTCCTTAAATCACTAGTGCTTAGGAAATCTATTGGAGGCAGAAGCCGTCAAGGGTAGCTTAGGGTTAGGGTTAGGGTGAGGGTTAGGGTATGGCTTAGGGTACGGGTTCGGGGATGGGTTCGGGTAGGGCGTAGGGTATGGGTAAGGGTTAGGGTTAGGGTTAGTGTTAGGGTTAGGGCTCGGTTAAGGGTTCGGGTTAGGATTAGGGTACGCGTTATTGTTAAGGTAGCGGTTAGGGTTAGGGTACGCTTTAGGGTGAGGGTAGTTATTAAACCTATCCCACTCTCTAGATACCCCTTAGCACGTAAAGGAATATTATTTGGGGGTCCAGCCATGGAGAAGGTTTTAGACACTAGGAGAAGATAAGGAACACACCCATTATCAAGAAATCACAATATGATTCTCTTTTTAAACTGTTCCTTAAAACACTAGTGGTTAGGAAATCTATTGGAGGCAGAAGCACTCAAGGGTAGCTTAGGGTTAGGGTTAGGGTGAGGGTGAGGGTTAGGGTACGGCTTACGATAAGGGTTCGGGGAGGGGTTCGGGTAGGGCGTAGGGTATGGGTTAGGGTTAGGGTTAGGGCTAGTGTTAGGGTTAGGGCTCTGTTTAGGGTACGGGTTAGGATTAGGGTATGCGTTAGGGTTAGGGTAGGGGTTAGGGTTAGGCTACGCGATAGGGTGAGGGTAGTTATTAAACCTATCACACTCTCTAGATACCCCTTAGCACATAAAGTAATATTATTTGGGGGTCCATCCATGGAGAAGAGTTTAGACACTAGGAGAAGATAAGGAACACACCCATTATCACGAAATCACATTAGGATTCTCTTTTTAACATGTTCCTTAAAACACTAGTGCTTAGGAAATCTATTGGAGGCAGAAGCCGTCAAGGGTAGCTTAGGGTTAGGGTTAGGGTTAGGGTGAGGGTTAGGGTACGGCTTAGGGCACGGGTTCGGGGAGGGGTTCGGGTAGGGCGTAGGGTATGGGTTAGGGTTAGGGTTAGGGTTAGTGTTAGGTTTAGGGCTCGGTTTAGGGTACGGGTTAGGATTAGGGTACGTGTTAGCGTTAGTGTACGCGTTAGGGTTAGGGTTAGGGTTAGGGTGAGGGTTAGGGTACGGCTTAGGGTACGGGTTAGGTGAGGGGTTCGGGTAGGGCGTAGGGTATGGGTTAGGGTTAGGGTTAGGGTTAGTGTTAGGGTTAGGGCTCGGTTTAGGGTACGGTTTAGGATTAGTGTATGCGTTAGTGTTAGGGTAGGGGTTAGGGTTAGGGTACGCATTAGGGTTAGGGTAGTTATTAAACCTATCCCACTCTGTAGATACCCCTTAGCACGTAAAGGAATATTATTTTGGGGTCCAGCCATGGAGAAGAGTTTCGACACTAGGATAAGATAAAGATCACACCCATTATGAAGAAATCACATTAGGATTCTCTTTTTAACCTATTCCTTAAAACACTAGTGCTGAGGAAATCTATTGGAGGCAGAAGCAGTCAAGGGTAGCTTAGGGTTAGGGTTAGCGTTAGGGTGAGGGTTAGGGTACGGGTTCGGGGACGGGTTCGGGAAGGGCGTAGGGTATGGGTTAGGATTAGGGTACGCGTTAGGGTTAGGGTAGGGGTTAGGGTTAGGGTACGCATTAGGGTGAGGGTAGTTATTAAACCTATCCCACTCTCTAGATACCCCTTAGCACGTAAAGGAATATTATTTGGGGGTCCAGCCAAGGAGAAGAGTTTAGACACGAGGAGAAGATAAGGAACACACCCATTATCACGAAATCACATTAGGATTCTCTTTTTAACCTGTTCCTTAAAACACTAGTGCTTAGGAAATCTATTGGAGGCAGAAGCAGTCAAGGGTAGCTTAGGGTTAGGGTTAGGGTTAGGGTGAGGGTTAGGGTACGGCTTAGGGCACTGGTTCGGGGAGGTGTTCGGGTAGGGCGTAGGGTATGGGTTAGGGTTAGGGTTAGGGTTAGTGTTAGGGTTAAGGCTCGGTTTAGGGTACGGGTTAGGATTAGGGTACGTGTTAGGGTTAGTGTACGCGTTAGGGTGAGGGTAGTTATTAAACCTATTCGACTCTCTAGATACCCCTTAGCACGTACAGGAATATTATTGGGGGTCCAGCCATGGAGAAGAGTTTAGACACTAGGAGAAGATAAGGAACACAGCCATTATCACGAAATCACATTAGGATTCTCTTTTTAACCTGTTCCTTAAAACACTAGTGCTTAGGAAATCTTTTGGAGGCAGAAGCAGTCAAGGGTAGCTTAGGGTTAGTGTTAGGGTTAGGGTGAGGGTTAGGGTATGGCTTAGGGTACGGGTTCAGGGAGGGGTTCGGGTAGGGCGTAGGGTATGGGTTAGGGTTAGGGTTAGGGTTAGTGTTAGAGTTAGGGCTCGGTTTAGGGTACGGGTTAGGATTAGGGTACGCGTTACGGTTAGGGTAGGGGTTAGTGTTAGGGTACGCGTTAGGGTGGGGGTAGTTATTAAACCTATCCCACTCTCTAGATACCCCTTAGCACGTAAAGGAATATTATTTGGGGGTCCAGCCTTGGAGAAGAGTTTAGACACGAGGAGAATATAAGGAACACATCCATTATCAAGAAATCACTTTAGGATTCTCTTTTTAACCTGTTCCTTAAAACACTAGTGCTTAGGAAATCTATTGGAGGCAGAAGCAGTCAAGGGTAGCTTAGGGTTAGGGTGAGGGTTAGGGTATGGCTTAGGGTACGGGTTCGGGAGGGGTTCGGGTAGGGCGTAGGGTATGGGTTAGGGTTAGGGTTAGGGTTATTGTTAGGGTTAGGGCTCGGTTAAGGGTTCGGGTTAGGATTAGGGTATGCGTTATTGTTAAGGTAGCGGTTAGGGTTAGGGTACGCTTTAGGGTGAGGGTAGTTATTAAACCTATCCCACTCTCTAGATACCCCTTAGCACGTAAAGGAATATTATTTGGGGGTCCAGCCATGGAGAAGGGTTTAGACACTAGGAGAAGATAAGGAACACACCCATTATCAAGAAATCACAATATGATTCTCTTTTTAAACTGTTCCTTAAAACACTAGTGGTTAGGAAATCTATTGGAGGCAGAAGCACTCAAGGGTAGCTTAGGGTTAGGGTTAGGGTTAGGGTGAGGGTTAGGGTACGGCTTACGATAAGGGTTCGGGGAGGGGTTCGGGTAGGGCGTAGGGTATGGGTTAGGGTTAGGGTTAGGGCTAGTGTTAGGGTTAGGGCTCGGTTTAGGGTACGGGTTAGGATTAGGGTATGCGTTAGGGTTAGGGTAGGGGTTAGGGTTAGGGTACGCGTTAGGGTGAGGGTAGTTATTAAACCTATCCCACTCTCTAGATACCCCTTAGCACGTAAAGGAATATTATTTGGGGGTCCAGCCATGGAGAAGAGTTTAGACACGAGGAGAAGATAAGGAACACACCCATTATCAATAAATCACATTAGGATTCTCTTTTTAACCTGTTCCTTAAATCACTAGTGCTTAGGAAATCTTTTGGAGGCAGAAGCCGTCAAGGGTAGATTAGGGTTAAGGTTAGGGTTAGGGTGAGGGTTAGGGTACGGCTTAGGGTACGGGTTCGGGGAGGGGTTCGGGTAGGGCATAGGGTATGGGTTAGGGTTAGGGTTAGAGTTAGTGTTAGGGTTAGGGCTCGGTTTAGGTTATGGGTTAGGATTAGGGTACGCGTTAGGGTTAGGGTAGGGGTTAGGGTTAGGGTACGCGTTAGGGTGAGGGTAGTTATTAAACCTATCCCACTCTCTAGATACCCCTTAGCAGGTAAAGGAATATTATTTGGGGGTCCAGCCATGGAGAAGAGTTTAGACACTAGGAGAAGATAAGGAACACACCCATTATCACGAAATCACATTAGGATTCTCTTTTTAACCTGTTCCTTAAAACACTAGTGCTTAGGAAATCTATTGGAGGCAGAAGCAGTCAAGGGTAGCTTAGGGTTAGGGTTTGGGTTAGGGTGAGGGCTAGGGTATGGCTTAGGGTACGGGTTCGGGGAGGGGTTCGGGTAGGGCGTAGGGTATGGGTTAGGGTTAGGGTTAGGGTTAGTGTTAGGATTAGGGCTCGGTTTAGGGTACGGGTTAGGATTAGGGTACGCGTTAGGGTTAGGGTAGGGGTTAGGGTTAGGGTACGCGATAGGGTGAGGGTAGTTATTAAACCTATCACACTCTCTAGATACCCCTTAGCACATAAAGTAATATTATTTGGGGGTCCATCCATGGAGAAGAGTTTAGACACGAGGAGAAGATAAGGAACACACCCATTATCACGAAATCACATTAGGATTCTCTTTTTAACATGTTCCTTAAAACACTAGTGCTTAGGAAATCTATTGGAGGCAGAAGCCGTCAAGGGTAGCTTAGGGTTAGGGTTAGGGTTAGGGTGAGGGTTAGGGTACGGCTTAGGGCACGGGTTCGGGGAGGGGTTCGGGTAGGGCGTAGGGTATGGGTTAGGGTTAGGGTTAGGGTTAGTGTTCGGTTTAGGGCTCGGTTTAGGGTACGGTTTAGGATTAGGGTACGTGTTAGGGTTAGTGTACGTGTTAGGGTGAGGGTAGTTATTAAACCTATTCCACTCTCTAGATACCCCTTAGCACGTCCAGGAATATTATTGGGGGTCCAGCCATGGAGAAGAGTTTAGACACTAGGAGAAGATAAGGAACACACCCATTATCAAGAAATCACATTAGGATTCTCTTTTTAACATGTTCCTTAAAACACTAGTGCTTAGGAAATCTATTGGAGGCAGAAGCAGTCAAGGGTAGCTTAGGGTTAGTGTTAGGGTTAGGGTGAGGGTTAGGGTGAGGGTAGTTATTAAACCTATTCCACTCTCTAGATACCCCTTAGCACGTACAGGAATATTATTGGGGGTCCAGCCATGGAGAAGAGTTTAGACACTAGGAGAAGATAAGGAACACACCCATTATCACGAAATCACATTAGGATTCTCTTTTTAACCTGTTCCTTAAAACACTAGTGCTTAGGAAATCTATTGGAGGCAGAAGCAGTCAAGGGTAGCTTAGGGTTAGTGTTAGGGATAGGGTGAGGGTTAGGGTATGGCTTAGGGTACGGGTTCAGGGAGGGGTTCGGGTAGGGCGTAGGGTATGGGTTAGGGTTAGGGTTAGGGTTAGTGTTAGGGTTAGGGCTCGGTTTAGGGTACGGGTTAGGATTAGGGTACGCGTTAGGGTTAGGGTAGGGGTTAGGGTTAGGGTACGCGTTAGGGTGGGGGTAGTTATTAAACCTATCACACTCTCTAGATACCCCTTAGCACGTAAAGGAATATTATTTGGGGGTCCAGCCTTGGAGAAGAGTTTAGAGACGAGGAGAATATAAGGAACACACCCATTATCAAGAAATCACATTAGGATTCTCTTTTTAACCTGTTCCTTAAAACACTAGTGCTTAGGAAATCTATTGGAGGCAGAAGCAGTCAAGGGTAGCTTAGGGTTAGGGTTAGGGTTAGGGTGAGGGTTAGGGTACGGCTTAGGGTACGGGTTCGGGGAGGGGTTCGGGTAGGGCGTAGGGTATGGGTTAGGGTTAGGGTTAGGGTTAGTGTTAGGGTTAGGGCTCGGTTTAGGGTACGGGTTAGGATTAGGGTACGCGTTAGGGTTAGCGTAGGGGTTAGGGTTAGGGTACGCGTTAGGGTGGGGGTAGTTATTAAACCTATCACACTCTCTAGATACCCCTTAGCACGTAAAGGAATATTATTTGGGGGACAAGCCATGGAGAAGAGTTTAGACACTAGGAGAAGATAAGGAACACACCTATTATCAAGAAATCACATTAGGATTCTCTTTTTAACCTGTTCCTTAAAACACTAGTGCTTAGGAAATCTATTGGAGGCAGAAGCAGTCAAGGGTAGCTTAGGGTTAGGGTTAGGGTTAGGGTGAGGGTTAGGGTACGGCTTAGGGTACGGGTTCGGGAAGGGTTCGGGTAGGGCGTAGGGTATGGGTTAGGGTTAGGGTTAGGGCTAGTGTTAGGGTTAGGGCTCGGTTTAGGGTACGGGTTAGGATTAGGGTACGCGTTAGTGTTAGGGTAGGGGTTAGGGTTAGGGTACGCGTTAGGGTGAGGGTAGTTATTAAACCTATCCCACGCTCTAGATACCCCTTAGCACGTAAAGGAATATTATTTGGGGGTCCAGCCATGGAGAAGAGTTTAGACACTAGGAGAAGATAAGGAACACACCCATTATCAAGAAATCACATTAGGATTCTCTTTTTAACCTGTTCCTTAAAACACTAGTGCTTAGGAAATCTATTGGAGGCAGAAGCAGTCAAGGGTAGCTTAGGGTTAGGGTTAGGGTTAGGGTGAGGTTTAGGGTATGGCTTAGAGTACGGGTTTGGGGAGGGGTTCGGGTAGGGCGTAGGGTATGGTTTAGGGTTAGGGTTAGGGCTAGTGTTAGGGTTAGGGCTCGGTTTGGGGTACGGGTTAGGATTAGGGTACGCGTTAGGGTTAGTGTAGGGGTTAGGGTTAGGGTACACGTTAGGGTGAGGGTAGTTATTAAACCTATCACACTCTCTAGATACCCCTTAGCACGTAAAGGAATATTATTTGGGGGTCCAGCCATGGAAAAGAGTTTAGACAAGAGGAGAAGATAAGGAACACACCCATTATCAAGAAATCACATTAGGATTCTCTTTTTAACCTGTTCCTTAAATCACTAGCGCTTAGGAAATCTATTGGAGGCAGAAGCCGTCAAGGGTAGCTTAGGGTTAGGGTTAGGGTTAGGGTGAGGGTTAGGGTACGGCTTAGGGTACGGGTTCGGGGAGGGATTCGGATAGGGCGTAGGGTATGTGTTAGAGTTAGGGTTAGGGTTAGTGTTAGGGTTAGGGCTCGGTTAAGGGTTCGGGTTTGGATTAGGGTACGCGTTATTGTTAAGGTAGCGGTTAGGGTTAGGTTACGCTTTAGGGTGAGGGTAGTTATTAAACCTATCCCACTCTCTAGATACCCCTTAGCACGTAAAGGAATATTATTTGGGGGTCCAGCCATGGAGAAGGGTTTAGACACTAGGAGAAGATAAGGAACACACCCATTATCAAGAAATCACAATATGATTCTCTTTTTAAACTGTTCCTTAAAACACTAGTGGTTAGGAAATCTATTGGAGGCAGAAGCACTCAAGGGTAGCTTAGGGTTAGGGTTAGGGTTAGGGTGAGGGTTAGGGTACGGCTTAGGGTACGGGTTCGGGGAGGGATTCGGGTAGGGCGTAGGGTATGGGTTAGGGTTAGGGTTAGGGTTAGTGTTAGGGTTAGGGCTCGGTTTAGGGTATGGGTTAGGATTAGGGTACTCGTTAGGGTTAGGGTAGCGGTTAGGGTTAGGGTACGCGTTAGGGTGAGGGTAGTTATTAAACCTATCCCACTCTCTAGATACCCCTTAGGACGTAAAAGAATATTATTTGGGGGTCCAGCCATGGAGAAGAGTTTAGACACCAGGATAAGATAAGGAACACACCCATTATCAAGAAGTCACATTAGGATTCTCTTTTGAACCTGTTTTTTAAAACACTACTGTTTAGGAAATCTATTGCAGGCAGAAGCAGTCAAGGGTAGCTTAGCATTAGGGTTAGGGTTAGGGTACGGCTTAGGGTACGGGTTAGGTGAGGGGTTCGGGTAGGGCGTAGGGTATGGGTTAGGGTTAGGGTTAGGGTTAGTGTTAGGGTTAGGGCTCGGTTTAGGGTACGGTTTAGGATTAGTGTATGCGTTAGTGTTAGGGTAGGGGTTAGGGTTAGGGTACGCTTTAGGGTGAGGATAGTTATTAAACCTATCCCACTCTCTAGATACCCCTTAGCACGTAAAGGAATATTGTTTGGGGGTCCAGCCATGGAGAAGAGTTTAGACACTAGGAGAAGATAAGGAACACACCCATTATCACGAAATCATATTAGGATTCTCTTTTTAACCTGTTCCTTAAAACACTAGTGCTTAGGAAATCTATTGGAGGCAGAAGCAGTCAAGGGTAGCTTAGGGTTAGTGTTAGGGTTAGGGTGAGGGCTAGGGTATGGCTTAGGGTACGGGTTCGGGGAGGGGTTCGGGTAGGGCGTAGGGTATGGGTTAGTGTTAGGGTTAGGGCTAGTGTTAGGTTTAGGCCTCGGTTTAGGATACGGGTTAGGATTAGGGTACGCGTTAGGGTTAGGGTAGGGGTTAGGGTTAGGGTACGCGTTAGGGTGAGGGTAGTTATTAAACCTATCCTACTCTCTAAATACCCCTTAGCACGTAAAGGAATATTATTTGGGGGTCCAGCCATGGAGAAGAGTTTAGACACGAGGAGAAGATAAGGAACACACCCATTATCAAGAAATCACATTAGGATTCTCTTTTTAACCTGTTCCTTAAAACACTAGTGCTGAGGAAATCTATTGGAGGCAGAAGCAGTCAAGGGTAGCTTAGGGTTAGGGTTAGGTTTAGGGTGAGGGTTAGGGTACGGGTTCGGGGACGGGTTCGAGAAGGGCGTAGGGTATGGGTTAGGATTAGGGTACGCGTTAGGGTTAGGGTAGGGGTTAGGGTTAGGGTACGCATTAGGGTGAGGGTAGTTATTAAACCTATCCCTCTCTCTAGATACCCCTTAGCACGTAAAGGAATATTATTTGGGGGTCCAGCCATGGAGAAGAGTTTAGACACTAGGAGAAGATAAGGAACACACCCATTATCACGAAATCACATTAGGATTCTCTTTTTAACCTGTTCCTTAAAACACTAGTGCTTAGGAAATCTATTGGAGGCAGAAGCAGTCAAGGGTAGCTTAGGGTTAGGGTTTGGGTTAGGGTGAGGGCTAGGGTATGGCTTAGGGTACGGGTTCGGGGAGGGGTTCGGGTAGGGCGTAGGGTATGGGTTAGGGTTAGGGTTAGGGTTAGTGTTAGGGTTAGGGCTCGGTTTAGGTTACGGGTTAGGATTAGGGTACGCGTTAGGGTTAGGGTAGGGGTTAGGGTTAGGGTACGCGTTAGGGTGGGGGTAGTTATTAAACCTATCACACTCTCTAGATACCCCTTAGCACGTAAAGGAATATTATTTGTGGGTCCAGCCATGGAGAAGAGTTTAGACACTAGGAGAAGATAAGGAACACAACCATTATCAAGAAATCACATTAGGATTCTCTTTTTAACCTGTTCCTTAAAACACTAGTGCTTAGGAAATCTATTGGAGGCAGAAGCAGTCAAGGGTAGCTTAGGGTTAGGGGTAGGGTTAGGGTGAGGGTTAGGGTACGGCTTAGGGTACGGGTTCGGGGAGGGGTTCGGGTAGGGCGTAGGCTATGGGTTAGGGTTAGGGTTAGGGTTAGTGTTTGGGTTAGGGCTCGGTTTAGGGTACGGGTTAGGATTAGGGTACGCGTTAGTGTTAGGGTAGGGGTTAGGGTTAGCGTATGCGATAGGGTGAGGTTAGTTATTAAACCTATCCCACTCTCTAGATACCCCTTAGCACGTAAAGGAATATTATTTGGGGATCCAGCCATGGAGAAGTGTTTAGACACTAGGAGAAGATAAGGAACACACCCATTATCAAGAAATCACTTTAGGATTCTCTTTTTAACCTGTTCCTTAAAACACTAGTGCTTAGGAAATCTATTGGAGGCAGAAGCAGTCAAGGGTAGCTTAGGGTTAGGGTTAGGGTTAGGATGAGGTTTAGGGTATGGCTTAGGGTACGGGTTCGGGGAGGGGTTCGGGTAGGGCGTTGGGTATGGGTTAGGGTTAGGGTTAGGGCTAGTGTTAGGGTTAGGGCTCGGTTTGGGGTACGGGTTAGGATTAGGGTACGCGTTAGCGTTAGTGTAGGGGTTAAGGTTAGGGTACACGTTAGGGTGAGGGTAGTTATTAAACCTATCACACTCTCTAGATACCCCTTAGCACGTAAAGGAATATTATTTGGGGGTCCAGCCATGGAAAAGAGTTTAGACAAGAGGAGAAGATAAGGAA
Source organism: Balaenoptera acutorostrata (assembly GCF_949987535.1). Taxonomy (NCBI): domain Eukaryota; kingdom Metazoa; phylum Chordata; class Mammalia; order Artiodactyla; family Balaenopteridae; genus Balaenoptera; species Balaenoptera acutorostrata. The sequence goes on along the minus strand of NW_026646356.1, from coordinate 690,059 downwards.
CACACCCATTATCACGAAATCACATTAGGATTCTCTTTTTAACCTGTTCCTTAAAACACTAGTGCTTAGGAAATCTATTGGAGGCAGAAGCAGTCAAGGGTAGCTTAGGGTTAGTGTTAGGGTTAGGGTGAGGGTTAGGGTATGGCTTAGGGTACGGGTTCAGGGAGGGGTTCGGGTAGGGCGTAGGGTATGGTTTAGGGTTAGGGTTAGGGTTAGTGTTAGGATTAGGGCTCGGTTTAGGGTACGGGTTAGGATTAGGGTACGCGTTAGGGTTAGGGTAGGGGTTAGGTTTAGGGTACGCGTTAGGGTGGGGGTAGTTATTAAACCTATCACACTCTCTAGATACCCCTTAGCACGTAAAGGAATATTATTTGGGGGTCGAGCCTTGGAGAAGAGTTTAGAGACGAGGAGAATATAAGGAACACACCCATTATCAAGAAATCACATTAGGATTCTCTTTTTAACCTGTTCCTTAAAACACTAGTGCTTAGGAAATCTATTGGAGGCAGAAGCAGTCAAGGGTAGCTTAGGGTTAGGGTTAGGGTTAGGGTGAGGGTTAGGGTACGGCTTAGGGTACGGGTTCGGGGAGGGGTTCGGGTAGGGCGTAGGGTATGGGTTAGGGTTAGGGTTAGGGTTAGTGTTAGGGTTAGGGCTCGGTTTAGGGTACGGGTTAGGATTAGGGTACGCGTTAGGGTTAGCGTAGGGGTTAGGGTTAGGGTACGCGTTAGGGTGGGGGTAGTTATTAAACCTATCACACTCTCTAGATACCCCTTAGCACGTAAAGGAATATTATTTGGGGGTCCAGCCATGGAGAAGAGTTTAGACACTAGGAGAAGATAAGGAACACACCTATTATCAAGAAATCACATTAGGATTCTCTTTTTAACCTGTTCCTTAAAACACTAGTGCTTAGGAAATCTATTGGAGGCAGAAGCAGTCAAGGGTAGCTTAGGGTTAGGGTTAGGGTTAGGGTGAGGGTTAGGGTACGGCTTAGGGTACGGGTTCGGGAAGGGTTCGGGTAGGGCGTAGGGTATGGGTTAGGGTTAGGGTTAGGGCTAGTGTTAGGGTTAGGGCTCGGTTTAGGGTACGGGTTAGGATTAGGGTACGCGTTAGTGTTAGGGTAGGGGTTAGGGTTAGGGTACGCGTTAGGGTGAGGGTAGTTATTAAACCTATCCCACGCTCTAGATACCCCTTAGCACGTAAAGGAATATTATTTGGGGGTCCAGGAATGGAGAAGAGTTTAGACACTAGGAGAAGATAAGGAACACACCCATTATCAAGAAATCACATTAGGATTCTCTTTTTAACCTGTTCCTTAAAACACTAGTGCTTAGGAAATCTATTGGAGGCAGAAGCAGTCAAGGGTAGCTTAGGGTTAGGGTTAGGGTTAGGGTGAGGTTTAGGGTATGGCTTAGGGTATGGGTTTGGGGAGGGGTTCGGGTAGGGCGTAGGGTATGGGTTAGGGTTAGGGTTAGGGCTAGTGTTAGGGTTAGGGCTCGGTTTGGGGTACGGGTTAGGATTAGGGTATGCGTTAGGGTTAGTGTAGGGGTTAGGGTTAGGGTACACGTTAGGGTGAGGGTAGTTATTAAACCTATCACACTCTCTAGATACCCCTTAGCACGTAAAGGAATATTATTTGGGGGTCCAGCCATGGAAAAGAGTTTAGACAAGAGGAGAAGATAAGGAACACACCCATTATCAAGAAATCACATTAGGATTCTCTTTTTAACCTGTTCCTTAAATCACTAGCGCTTAGGAAATCTATTGGAGGCAGAAGCCGTCAAGGGTAGCTTAGGGTTAGGGTTAGGGTTAGGGTGAGGGTTAGGGTACGGCTTAGGGTACGGGTTCGGGGAGGGATTCGGATAGGGCGTAGGGTATGTGTTAGAGTTAGGGTTAGGGTTAGTGTTAGGGTTAGGGCTCGGTTAAGGGTTCGGGTTTGGATTAGGGTACGTGTTATTGTTAAGGTAGCGGTTAGGGTTAGGTTACGCTTTAGGGTGAGGGTAGTTATTAAACCTATCCCACTCTCTAGATACCCCTTAGCACGTAAAGGAATATTATTTGGGGGTCCAGCCATGGAGAAGGGTTTAGACAGTAGGAGAAGATAAGGAACACACCCATTATCAAGAAATCACAATATGATTCTCTTTTTAAACTGTTCCTTAAAACACTAGTGGTTAGGAAATCTATTGGAGGCAGAAGCACTCAAGGGTAGCTTAGGGTTAGGGTTAGGGTTAGGGTGAGGGTTAGGGTACGGCTTAGGGTACGGGTTCGGGGAGGGATTCGGGTAGGGCGTAGGGTATGGTTTAGGGTTAGGGTTAGGGTTAGTGTTAGGGTTAGGGCTCGGTTTAGGGTATGGGTTAGGATTAGGGTACTCGTTAGGGTTAGGGTAGCGGTTAGGGTTAGGGTACGCGTTAGGGTGAGGGTAGTTATTAAACCTATCCCACTCTCTAGATACCCCTTAGGACGTAAAAGAATATTATTTGGGGGTCCAGCCATGGAGAAGAGTTTAGACACCAGGATAAGATAAGGAACACACCCATTATCAAGAAGTCACATTAGGATTCTCTTTTGAACCTGTTTTTTAAAACACTACTGTTTAGGAAATCTATTGCAGGCAGAAGCAGTCAAGGGTAGCTTAGCATTAGGGTTAGGGTTAGGGTACGGCTCAGGGTACGGGTTAGGTGAGGGGTTCGGGTAGGGCGTAGGGTATGGGTTAGGGTTAGTGTTAGGGTTAGTGTTAGGGTTAGGGCTCGGTTTAGGGTACGGTTTAGGATTAGTGTATGCGTTAGTGTTAGGGTAGGGGTTAGGGTTAGGGTACGCTTTAGGGTGAGGATAGTTATTAAACCTATCCCACTCTCTAGATACCCCTTAGCACGTAAAGGAATATTGTTTGGGGGTCCAGCCATGGAGAAGAGTTTAGACACTAGGAGAAGATAAGGAACACACCCATTATCACGAAATCATATTAGGATTCTCTTTTTAACCTGTTCCTTAAAACACTAGTGCTTAGGAAATCTATTGGAGGCAGAAGCAGTCAAGGGTAGCTTAGGGTTAGTGTTAGGGTTAGGGTGAGGGCTAGGGTATGGCTTAGGGTACGGGTTCGGGGAGGGGTTCGGGTAGGGCGTAGGGTATGGGTTAGGGTTAGGGTTAGGGCTAGTGTTAGGTTTAGGCCTCGGTTTAGGATACGGGTTAGGATTAGGGTACGCGTTAGGGTTAGGGTAGGGGTTAGGGTTAGGGTACGCGTTAGGGTGAGGGTAGTTATTAAACCTATCCTACTCTCTAAATACCCCTTAGCACGTAAAGGAATATTATTTGGGGGTCCAGCCATGGAGAAGAGTTTAGACACGAGGAGAAGATAAGGAACACACCCATTATCAAGAAATCACATTAGGATTCTCTTTTTAACCTGTTCCTTAAAACACTAGTGCTGAGGAAATCTATTGGAGGCAGAAGCAGTCAAGGGTAGCTTAGGGTTAGGGTTAGGGGTAGGGTGAGGGTTAGGGTACGGGTTCGGGGACGGGTTCGAGAAGGGCGTAGGGTATGGGTTAGGATTAGGGTACGCGTTAGGGTTAGGGTAGGGGTTAGGGTTAGGGTACGCATTAGGGTGAGGGTAGTTATTAAACCTATCCCACTCTCTAGATACCCCTTAGCACGTAAAGGAATATTATTTGGGGGTCCAGCCATGGAGAAGAGTTTAGACACTAGGAGAAGATAAGGAACACACCCATTATCACGAAATCACATTAGGATTCTCTTTTTAACCTGTTCCTTAAAACACTAGTGCTTAGGAAATCTATTGGAGGCAGAAGCAGTCAAGGGTAGCTTAGGGTTAGGGTTTGGGTTAGGGTGAGGGCTAGGGTATGGCTTAGGGTACGGGTTCGGGGAGGGTTTCGGGTAGGGCGTAGGGTATGGGTTAGGGTTAGGGTTAGGGTTAGTGTTAGGGTTAGGGCTCGGTTTAGGTTACGGGTTAGGATTAGGGTACGCGTTAGGGTTAGGGTAGGGGTTAGGGTTAGGGTACGCGTTAGGGTGGGGGTAGTTATTAAACCTATCACACTCTCTAGATACCCCTTAGCACGTAAAGGAATATTATTTGTGGGTCCAGCCATGGAGAAGAGTTTAGACACTAGGAGAAGATAAGGAACACACCCATTATCAAGAAATCACATTAGGATTCTCTTTTTAACCTGTTCCTTAAAACACTAGTGCTTAGGAAATCTATTGGAGGCAGAAGCAGTCAAGGGTAGCTTAGGGTTAGGGGTAGGGTTAGGGTGAGGGTTAGGGTACGGCTTAGGGTACGGGTTCGGGGAGGGGTTCGGGTAGGGCGTAGGCTATGGGTTAGGGTTAGGGTTAGGGTTAGTGTTTGGGTTAGGGCTCGGTTTAGGGTACGGGTTAGGATTAGGGTACGCGTTAGGGTTAGGGTAGGGGTTAGGGTTAGGGTATGCGATAGGGTGAGGTTAGTTATTAAACCTATCCCACTCTCTAGATACCCCTTAGCACGTAAAGGAATATTATTTGGGGATCCAGCCATGGAGAAGTGTTTAGACACTAGGAGAAGATAAGGAACACACCCATTATCAAGAAATCACTTTAGGATTCTCTTTTTAACCTGTTCCTTAAAACACTAGTGCTTAGGAAATCTATTGGAGGCAGAAGCAGTCAAGGGTAGCTTAGGGTTAGGGTTAGGGTTAGGGTGAGGTTTAGGGTATGGCTTAGGGTACGGGTTCGGGGAGGGGTTCGGGTAGGGCGTAGGGTATGGGTTAGGGTTAGGGTTAGGGCTAGTGTTAGGGTTAGGGCTCGGTTTGGGGTACGGGTTAGGATTAGGGTACGCGTTAGCGTTAGTGTAGGGGTTAAGGTTAGGGTACACGTTAGGGTGAGGGTAGTTATTAAACCTATCACACTCTCTAGATACCCCTTAGCACGTAAAGGAATATTATTTGGGGGTCCAGCCATGGAAAAGAGTTTAGACAAGAGGAGAAGATAAGGAACACACCCATTATCAAGAAATCACATTAGGATTCTCTTTTTAACCTGTTCCTTAAATCACTAGTGCTTAGGAAATCTATTGGAGGCAGAAGCCGTCAAGGGTAGCTTAGGGTTAGGGTTAGGGTTAGGGTGAGGGTTAGGGTACGGCTTAGGGTACGGGATCGGGGAGGGATTCGGATAGGGCGTAGGGTATGGGTTAGAGTTAGGGTTAGGGTTAGTTTTAGGGTTAGGGCTCGGTTAAGGGTTCGGGTTAGGATTAGGGTACGCGTTATTGTTAAGGTAGCGGTTAGGGTTAGGGTACGCTTTAGGGTGAGGGTAGTTATTAAACCTATCCCACACTCTAGATACCCCTTAGCACGTAAAGGAATATTATTTGGGGGTCCAGCCATGGAGAAGGGTTTAGACACTAGGAGAAGATAAGGAACACACCCATTATCAAGAAATCACAATATGATTCTCTTTTTAAACTGTTCCTTAAAACACTAGTGGTTAGGAAATCTATTGGAGGCAGAAGCACTCAAGGGTAGCTTAGGGTTAGGGTTAGGGTTAGGGTGAGGGTTAGGGTACGGCTTAGGGTACGGGTTCGGGGAGGGATTCGGGTAGGGCGTAGGGTATGGGTTAGGGTTAGGGTTAGGGTTAGTGTTAGGGATAGGGCTCGGTTTAGGGTATGGGTTAGGATTAGGGTACTCGTTAGGGTTAGGGTAGCGGTTAGGGTTAGGTTACGCGTTAGGGTGAGGGTAGTTATTAAACCTATCCCACTCTCTAGATACCCCTTAGCTCGTAAAGGAATATTATTTGGGGGTCCAGCCATGGAGAAGAGTTTAGACACTAGGAGAAGATAAGGAACACACCCATTATCACGAAATCACATTAGGATTCTCTTTTTAACCTGTTCCTTAAAACACTAGTGCTTAGGAAATCTATTGGAGGCAGAAGCAGTCAAGGGTAGCTTAGGGTTAGGGTTAGGGTTAGGGTGAGGGTTAGGGTACGGCTTAGGGTACGGGTTCGGGAAGGGGTTCGGGTACGGCGTAGGGTATGGGTTAGGGTTAGGGTTATTGTTAGTGTTAGGGTTAGGTCTCGGTTTATGTTATGGGTTAGGATTAGGGTATGCGTTAGGGATAGGGTAGGGGTTAGGGTTAGGGTACGCGTTAGGGTGAGGGTAGTTATTAAACCTATCCCACTCTCTAGATACCCCTTAGGACGTAAAAGAATATTATTTGGGGGTCCAGCCATGGAGAAGAGTTTAGACACCAGGATAAGATAAGGAACACACCCATTATCAAGAAGTCACATTAGGATTCTCTTTTGAACCTGTTTTTTAAAACACTACTGTTTAGGAAATCTATTGCAGGCAGAAGCAGTCAAGGGTAGCTTAGCATTAGGGTTAGGGTTAGGGTACGGCTTAGGGTACGGGTTAGGTGAGGGGTTCGGGTAGGGCGTAGGGTATGGGTTAGGGTTAGGGTTAGGGTTAGTGTTAGGGTTAGGGCTCGGTTTAGGGTACGGTTTAGGATTAGTGTATGCGTTAGTGTTAGGGTAGGGGTTAGGGTTAGGGTACGCATTAGGGTTAGGGTAGTTATTAAACCTATCCCACTCTGTAGATACCCCTTAGCACGTAAAGGAATATTATTTTGGGGTCCAGCCATGGAGAAGAGTTTCGACACTAGGATAAGATAAAGATCACACCCATTATAAAGAAATCACATCAGGATTCTCTTTTTAACCTATTCCTTAAAACACTAGTGCTGAGGAAATCTATTGGAGGCAGAAGCAGTCAAGGGTAGCTTAGGGTTAGGGTTAGGGTTAGGGTGAGGTTTAGGGTATGGCTTAGGGTACGGGTTCGGGGAGGGGTTCGGGTAGGGCGTAGGGTATGGGTTAGGGTTAGGGTTAGGGCTAGTGTTAGGGTTAGGGCTCGGTTTGGGGTACGGGTTAGGATTAGGGTACGCGTTAGCGTTAGTGTAGGGGTTAAGGTTAGGGTACACGTTAGGGTGAGGGTAGTTATTAAACCTATCACACTCTCTAGATACCCCTTAGCACGTAAAGGAATATTATTTGGGGGTCCAGCCATGGAAAAGAGTTTAGACAAGAGGAGAAGATAAGGAACACACCCATTATCAAGAAATCACATTAGGATTCTCTTTTTAACCTGTTCCTTAAATCACTAGTGCTTAGGAAATCTATTGGAGGCAGAAGCCGTCAAGGGTAGCTTAGGGTTAGGGTTAGGGTTAGGGTGAGTGTTAGGGTACGGCTTAGGGTACGGGATCGGGGAGGGATTCGGATAGGGCGTAGGGTATGGGTTAGAGTTAGGGTTAGGGTTAGTTTTAGGGTTAGGGCTCGGTTAAGGTTTCGGGTTAGGATTAGGGTACGCGTTATTGTTAAGGTAGCGGTTAGGGTTAGGGTACGCTTTAGGGTGAGGGTAGTTATTAAACCTATCCCACTCTCTAGATACCCCTTAGCACGTAAAGGAATATTATTTGGGGGTCCAGCCATGGAGAAGGGTTTAGACACTAGGAGAAGATAAGGAACACACCTATTATCACGAAATCACATTAGGATTCTCTTTTTAACCTGTTCCTTAAAACACTAGTGCTTAGGAAATCTATTGGAGGCAGAAGCAGTCAAGGGTAGCTTAGGGTTAGGGTTAGGGTTAGGGTGAGGGTTAGGGTACGGCTTAGGGTACGGGTTCGGGAAGGGGTTCGGGTACGGCGTAGGGTATGGGTTAGGGTTAGGGTTATTGTTAGTGTTAGGGTTAGGTCTCGGTTTATGGTATGGGTTAGGATTAGGGTATGCGTTAGGGATAGGGTAGGGGTTAGGGTTAGGGTACGCGTTAGGGTGAGGGTAGTTATTAAACCTATCCCACTCTCTAGATACCCCTTAGGACGTAAAAGAATATTATTTGGGGGTCCAGCCATGGAGAAGAGTTTAGACACCAGGATAAGATAAGGAACACACCCATTATCAAGAAGTCACATTAGGATTCTCTTTTGAACCTGTTTTTTAAAACACTACTGTTTAGGAAATCTATTGCAGGCAGAAGCAGTCAAGGGTAGCTTAGCATTAGGGTTAGGGTTAGGGTGAGGGCTAGGGTATGGCTTACGGTACGGGTTCGGGGAGGGGTGCGGTTAGGGCGTAGGGTATGGGTTATGGTTAGTGTTATGGTTAGGGCTCGGTTTAGGGTACGGGTTAGGATTAGGGTACGCGTTAGGGTTAGAGTAGGGGTTAGGGTTAGGGTACGTGTTAGGGTGAGGGTAGTTATTAAACCTATCACACTCTCTAGATACCCCTTAGCACATAAAAGAATATTATTTGGGGGTCCAGCCATGGAGAAGAGTTTAGACACGAGGAGAAGATAAGGAACACACCCATTATCAAGAAATCACATTAGGATTCTCTTTTTAACATGTTCCTTAAAACACTAGTGCTTAGGAAATCTATTGGAGGCAGAAGCCGTCAAGGGTAGCTTAGGGTTAGGGTTAGGGTTAGGTTTAGGGTGAGGGTTAGGGTACGGCTTAGGGCACGGGTTCGGGGAGGGGTTCGGGTAGGGCGTAGGGTATGGGTTAGGGTTAGGGTTAGGGTTAGTGTTAGGGTTAGGGCTCGGTTTAGGGTACGGGTTAGGATTAGGGTACGCGTTAGGGTTAGTGTACGCGTTAGGGTGAGGGTAGTTATTAAACCTATCCCACTCTCTAGATACCCCTTAGCACGTATAGGAATATTATTGGGGGTCCAGCCATGGAGAAGAGTTTAGACACGAGGAGAAGATAAGGAACACACCCATTATCACGAAATCACATTAGGATTCTCTTTTTAACCTGTTCCTTAAAACACTAGTGCTTAGGAAATCTATTGGAGGCAGAAGCCGTCAAGGGTAGCTTAGGGTTAGGGTTAGGGTTAGGGTGAGGGTTAGGGTACGGCTTAGGGTACGGGTTCGGGGAGGGGTTCAGGTAGGGCGTAGGGTATGTGTTAGAGTTAGGGTTAGGGTTAGTGTTAGGGTTAGGGCTCGGTTTAGGGTACGGGTTAGGATTAGGGTACGCGTTAGGGTTAGGGTAGGGGTTAGGGTTAGGGTACGCGTTAGGGTGGGGGTAGTTATTAAACCGATCACACTCTCTAGATAGCCCTTAGCACGTAAAGGAATATTATTTGGGGGTCCAGCCATGGAGAAGAGTTTAGACACGAGGAGAAGATAAGGAACACACCCATTATCAAGAAATCACATTAGGATTCTCTTTTTAACCTGTTCCTTAAAACACTAGTTCTTAGGAAATCTATTGGAGGCAGAAGCAGTCAAGGGTAGCTTAGGGTTAGGGTTAGGGTTAGGGTGAGGGTTAGGGTACAGCTTAGGGTACGGGTTCGGGGAGGGTTTCGGGTAGGGCGTAGGGTATGGGTTAGGGTTAGGGTTAGGGCTAGTGTTAGGGTTAGGGCTCGGTTTAGGGTACGGGTTAGGATTAGGGTACGCGGTAGTGTTAGGGTAGTGGTTAGGTTTAGGGTACGCTTTAGGGTGAGGGTAGTTATTAAACCTATCCCACTCTCTAGATACCCCTTAGCACGTAAAGGAATATTATTTGGAGGTCCAGCCATGGAGAAGAGTTTAGACACTAGGAGAAGATAAGGAACACACCCATTAGCAAGAAATCACAATATGATTCTCTTTTTAAACTGTTCCTTAAAACACTAGTGCTTAGGAAATCTATTGGAGGCAGAAGCCGTCAAGAGTAGCTTAGGATTCGGGTTAGGGTTAGGGTGAGGGTTAGGGTAAGGCTTAGGGTACGGGTTCGGGAGGGGTTCGGGTAGGGCGTAGGCTATGGGTTAGGGTTAGGGTTAGGGTTAGTGTTAGGGTTAGGGCTCGGTTTAGGGTACGGGTTAGGATTAGGGTACGCGTTAGGGTTAGGGTAGGGGTTAGGGTTAGGGTACGCGTTAGGGTGAGGTTAGTTATTAAACCTATCCCACTCTCTAGATACCCCTTAGCACGTAAAGGAATATTATTTGGGGGTCCAGCCATGGAGAAGAGTTTAGACACGAGGAGAAGATAAGGAATACACCCATTATCAAGAAATCACATTAGGATTCTCTTTTTAACCTGTTCCTTAAAACACTAGTGCTTAGGAAATCTATTGGAGGCAGAAGCAGTCAAGGGTAGCTTAGGGTTAGGGTTAGGGTTAGGGTGAGGTTTAGGGTACGGCTTAGGGTACGGGTTCGGGGAGGGGTTCGGGTAGGGCGTAGGGTATGGGTTAGGGTTAGGGTTAGAGTTAGTGTTAGGGTTAGGGCTCGGTTTAGGGTATGGGTTAGGATTAGGGTATGCGTTAGGGTTAGGGAAGGGGTTAGGGTTAGGGTACGCGTTAGGGTGAGGGTAGTTATTAAACCTATCCCACTCTCTAGATACCCCTTAGCACGTAAAGGAATATTATTTGGGGGTCCAGCCATGGAGAAGAGTTTAGACATGAGGAGAAGATAAGGAACACACCAATTATCAAGAAATCACATTAGGATTCTCTTTTTAACATGTTCCTTAAAACACTAGTGCTTAGGAAATCTATTGGAGGCAGAAGCCGTCAAGGGTAGCTTAGGGTTAGGGTTAGGGTTAGGTTTAGGGTTAGGGTACGGTTTAGGGTACGGGTTCAGGGAGGGGTTCGGGTAGGGCGTAGGGTATGGGTTAGGGTTAGGGTTAGAGTTAGTGTTAGGGTTAGGGCTCGGTTTAGGGTATGGGTTAGGATTAGGGTACGCGTTAGGGTTAGGGTAGGGGTTAGGGTTAGGGTACGCGTTAGGGTGAGGGTAGTTATTAAACCTATCCCACTCTCTAGATACCCCTTAGCACGTAAAGGAATATTATTTGGGGTCCAGCCATGGAGAAGAGTTTAGACACTAGGAGAAGATAAGGAACACACCCATTATCACGAAAACACATTAGGATTCTCTTTTAACCTGTTCCTTAAAACACTAGTGCTTAGGAAATCTATTGGAGGCAGAAGCAGTCAAGGGTAGCTTAGGGTTAGGGATAGGGTTAGGGTGAGGGCTAGGGTATGGCTTACGGTACGGGTTCGGGGAGGGGTGCGGTTAGGGCGTAGGGTATGGGTTAGGGTTAGTGTTATGGTTAGGGCTCGGTTTAGGGTACGGGTTAGGATTAGGGTACGCGTTAGGGTTAGAGTAGGGGTTAGGGTTAGGGTACGTGTTAGGGTGAGGGTAGTTATTAAACCTATCACACTCTCTAGATACCCCTTAGCACATAAAAGAATATTATTTGGGGGTCCAGCCATGGAGAAGAGTTTAGACACGAGGAGAAGATAAGGAACACACCCATTATCAAGAAATCACATTAGGATTCTCTTTTAACATGTTCCTTAAAACACTAGTGCTTAGGAAATCTATTGGAGGCAGAAGCCGTCAAGGGTAGCTTAGGGTTAGGGTTAGGGTTAGGTTTAGGGTGAGGGTTAGGGTACGGCTTAGGGCACGGGTTCGGGGAGGGGTTCGGGTAGGGCGTAGGGTATGGGTTAGGGTTAGGGTTAGGGTTAGTGTTAGGGTTAGGGCTCGGTTTAGGTTACGGGTTAGGATTAGGGTACGCGTTAGGGTTAGTGTACGCGTTAGGGTGAGGGTAGTTATTAAACCTATCCCACTCTCTAGATACCCCTTAGCACGTACAGGAATATTATTGGGGGTCCAGCCATGGAGAAGAGTTTAGACACGAGGAGAAGATAAGGAACACACCCATTATCACGAAATCACATTAGGATTCTCTTTTAACCTGTTCCTTAAAACACTAGTGCTTAGGAAATCTATTGGAGGCAGAAGCAGTCAAGGGTAGCTTAGGGTGAGGGTTAGGGTTAGGGTGAGGTTTAGGGTACGGCTTAGGGTACGGGTTCGGGGAGGTGTTCGGGTAGGGCGTAGGCTATGGGTTAGGTTAGGGTTAGGGCTAGTGTTAGGGTTAGGGCTCGGTTTGGGGTACGGGTTAGGATTAGGGTACGCATTAGGGTTAGGGTAGGGGTTAGGGTTAGGGTACACGTTAGGGTGAGGGTAGTTATTAAACCTATCACACTCTCTAGATACCCCTTAGCACGTAAAGGAATATTATTTGGGGGTCCAGCCATGGAAAAGAGTTTAGACAAGAGGAGAAGATAAGGAACACACCCATTATCAAGAAATCACATTAGGATTCTCTTTTTAACCTGTTCCTTAAATCACTAGTGCTTAGGAAATGTATTGGAGGCAGAAGCCGTCAAGGGTAGCTTAGGGTTAGGGTTAGGGTTAGGGTGAGCGTTAGGGTACGGCTTAGGGTACGGGTTCGGGGAGGGATTCGGGTAGGGCGTAGGGTATGGGTTAGAGTTAGGGTTAGGGTTAGTGTTAGGGTTAGGGCTCGGTTAAGGGTTCGGGTTAGGATTAGGGTACGCGTTAGTGTTAGGGTAGGGGTTAGGGTTAGGGTACGCTTTAGGGTGAGGGTAGTTATTAAACCTATCCCACTCTCTAGATACCCCTTAGCACGTAAAGGAATATTATTTGGGGGTCCAGCCATGGAGAAGGGTTTAGACACTAGGAGAAGATAAGGAACACACCCATTATCACGAAATCACATTAGGATTCTCTTTTTAACCTGTTCCTTAAAACACTAGTGCTTAGGAAATCTATTGGAGGCAGAAGCCGTCAAGGGTAGCTTAGGGTTAGGGTTAGGGTTAGGGTGAGGGTTAGGGTACGGTTTAGGGTACGGGTTAAGGGAGGGGTTCGGGTAGGGCTTAGGGTATGGGTTAGGGTTAGGGTTAGAGTTAGTGTTAGGGTTAGGGCTCGGTTTAGGTTACGGGTTAGGATTAGGGTATGCGCTAGGGTTAGTGTAGCGGTTAGGGTTAGGGTACGCGTTAAGGTGAGGGTAGTTAATAAACCTATCCCACTCTCTAGATACCCCTTAGCACGTATAGGAATATTATTTGGGGGTCCAGGCATGGAGAAGAGTTTAGACACTAGGAGAAGATAAGGAACACACCCATTATCACGGAATCTCATTAGTATTCTCTTTTTAACCTGTTCCTTAAAACACTAGTGCTTAGGAAATCTATTGGAGGGAGAAGCAGTCAAGGGTAGCTTAGGGTTAGGGTTAGGGTTAGGGTGAGGGCTAGGGTATGGCTTAGGGTACGGGTTCGGGGAGGGGTTCGGGTAGGGCGTAGGGTATGGGTTAGGGTTAGGGTTAGGGTTAGTGTTAGGGTTATGGCTCGGTTTAGGATATGGGTTAGGATTAGGGAACGCGTTAGGGTTAGGGTAGGGGTTAGGGTTAGGGTACGTGTTAGGGTGAGGGTAGTTATTAAACCTATCACACTCTCTAGATACCCATTAGCACGTAAAGGAATATTATTTGGGGGTCCAGCCATGGAGAAGAGTTTAGACACGAGGAGAAGATAAGGAACACACCCATTATCAAGAAATCACATTAGGATTCTCTTTTTAACCTGTTCCTTAAAACACTAGTGCTTAGGAAATCTATTGGAGGCAGAAGCAGTCAAGGGTAGCTTAGGGTTAGGGTTAGGGTTAGGGTGAGGGTTAGGGTACGGCTTACGATACGGGTTCGGGGAGGGGTTCGGGTAGGGCGTAGGGTATGGGTTAGGGTTAGGGTTAGGGCTAGTGTTAGGGTTAGGGCTCTGTTTAGGGTACGGGTTAGGATTAGGGTATGCGTTAGGGTTAGGGTAGGGGTTAGGGTTAGGGTACGCGTTAGGGTGAGGGTAGTTATTAAACCTATCCCACTCTCTAGATACCCCTTAGCACGTAAAGGAATATTATTTGGGGGTCCAGCCATGGAGAAGAGTTTAGACACGAGGAGCAGATAAGGAACACACCCATTATCAAGAAATCACATTAGGATTCTCTTTTTAACCTGTTCCTTAAATCACTAGTGCTTAGGAAATCTATTGGAGGCAGAAGCCGTCAAGGGTAGCTTAGGGTTAGGGATAGGGTTAGGGTGAGGGCTAGGGTATGGCTTACGGTACGGGTTCGGGGAGGGGTTCGGGTAGGGCGTAGGGTATGGGTTAGGGTTAGTGTTATGGTTAGGGCTCGGTTTAGGGTACGGGTTAGGATTAGGGTACGCGTTAGGGTTAGGGTAGGTGTTAGGGTTAGGGTACGTGTTAGGGTGAGGGTAGTTATTAAACCTATCACACTCTCTAGATACCCCTTAGCACATAAAGGAATATTATTTGGGGGTCCAGCCATGGAGAAGAGTTTAGACACGAGGAGAAGATAAGGAACACACCCATTATCAAGAAATCACATTAGGATTCTCTCTTTAACATGTTCCTTAAAACACTAGTGCTTAGGAAATCTATTGGAGGCAGAAGCCGTCAAGGGTAGCTTAGGGTTAGGGTTAGGGTTAGGTTTAGGGTGAGGGTTAGGGTACGGCTTAGGGCACGGTTTCGGGGAGGGGTTCAGGTATGGCGTAGGGTATGGGTTAGGGTTAGGGTTAGGGTTAGTGTTAGGGTTAGGGCTCGGTTTAGGGTACGGGTTAGGATTAGGGTACGCGTTAGGGTTAGTGTACGCGTTAGGGTGAGGGTAGTTATTAAACCTATCCCACTCTCTAGATACCCCTTAGCACGTACAGGAATATTATTGGGGGTCCAGCCATGGAGAAGAGTTTAGACACTAGGAGAATATAAGGAACACACCCATTATCACGAAATCACATTAGGATTCTCTTTTTAACCTGTTCCTTAAAACACTAGTGCTTAGGAAATCTATTGGAGGCAGAAGCAGTCAAGGGTAGCTTGGGGTTAGGGTTAGGGTTAGGGTGAGGGTTAGGGTATGGCTTAGGGTACGGGTTCGGGGAGGGGTTCGGGTAGGGTGTAGGGTATGGGTTAGGGTTAGGGTTAGGGTTAGTGTTAGGGTTAGGGCTCGGTTTAGGTTACGGGTTAGGATTAGGGTACGCGTTAGTGTTAGGGTAGGGGTTAGGGTTAGGGTACGCGTTAGGGTGGGGGTAGTTATTAAATCTATCACACTCTCTAGATACCCCTTAGCACGTAAAGGAATATTATTTGGGGGTCCAGCCTTGGAGAAGAGTTTAGACACGAGGAGAATATAAGGAACACACCCATTATCAAGAAATCACATTAGGATTCTCTTTTTAACCTGTTCCTTAAAACACTAGTGCTTAGGAAATCTATTGGAGGCAGAAGCAGTCAAGGGTAGCTTAGGGTTAGGGTTAGGGTTAGGCTGAGGGTTAGGGTACGGCTTAGGGTACGGGTTCGGGGAGGGGTTCGGGTAGGTCGTAGGGTATGGGTTAGGGTTAGGGTTAGGGCTAGTGTTAGGGTTAGGGCTCGGTTTAGGTTACGGGTTAGGATTAGGGTATGCGTTAGGGTTAGGGTAGGGGTTAGGGTTAGGATACGCGTTAGGGTGAGGGTAGTTATTAAACCTATCCCACTCTCTAGATAGCCCTTAGCACGTAAAGGAATATTATTTGGGGGTCCAGCCATGGAGAAGAGTTTAGACACGAGGAGAAGATAAGGAACACACCCATTATCAAGAAATCACATTAGGATTCTCTTTTTAACCTGTTCCTTAAATCACTAGTGCTTAGGAAATCTATTGGAGGCAGAAGCCGTCAAGGGTAGCTTAGGGTTAGGGTTAGGGTTAGGGTGAGGGTTAGGGTACGGCTTAGGGTACGGGTTCGGGGAGGGGTTCAGGTAGGGCGTAGGGTATGGGTTAGAGTTAGGGTTAGGGTTAGTGTTAGGGTTAGGGCTCGGTTTAGGGTACGGGTTAGGATTAGGGTACGCGTTAGTGTTAGGGTAGGGGTTAGGGTTAGGGTACACTTTAGGGTGAGGGTAGTTATTAAACCTATCCCACTTTCTAGATACCCCTTAGCACGTAAAGGAATATTATTTGGGCGTCCAGCCATGGAGAAGGGTTTAGACACTAGGAGAAGATAAGGAACACACCCATTATCAAGAAATCACAATATGATTCTCTTTTTAAACTGTTCCTTAAAACACTAGCGGTTAGGAAATCTATTGGAGGCAGAAGCAGTCAAGGGTAGCTTAGGGTTAGGGTTAGGGTTAGGGTGAGGGTTAGGGTTCGGCTTAGGGTATGGGTTCGGGGAGGGGTTCGGGTAGGGCGTAGGGTATGGGTTAGGGTTAGAGTTAGGGTTAGTGTTAGGGTTAGGGCTCGGTTTAGGGTACGGGTTAGGATTAGGGTACTCGTTAGGTTTAGGGTAGTGGTTAGGGTTAGGGTACACGTTAGGGTGAGGGTAGTTATTAAACCTATCACACTCTCTAGATACCCCTTAGCACGTAAAGGAATATTATTTGGGGGTCCAGCCATGGAGAAGAGTTTAGACACGAGGAGAAGATAAGGAACACACCCATTATCACGAAATCACATTAGGATTCTCTTTTTAACCTGTTCCTTAAAACAGTAGTTCTTAGGAAATCTATTGGAGGCAGAAGCAGTCAAGGGTAGCTTAGGGTTAGGGTTAGGGTGAGGGTTAGGGTATGGCTTAGGGTACGGGTTCGGGGATGGGTTCGGGTAGGGCGTAGGGTATGGGTAAGGGTTAGGGTTAGGGTTAGTGTTAGGGTTAGGGTTCGGTTTAGGGTACGGGTTAGGATTAGGGTACGCGTTAGTGTTAGGGTAGTGGTTAGGGTTAGGGTACGCGTTAGGGTGGGGGTAGTTATTAAACCTATCACACTCTCTAGATACCCCTTAGCACGTAAAGGAATAATATTTGGGGGTCCAGCCTTGGAGAAGAGTTTAGACACGAGGAGAATATAAGGAACACACCCATTATCAAGAAATCACATTAGGATTCTCTTTTTAACCTGTTCCTTAAAACAGTAGTGCTTAGGAAATCTATTGGAGGCAGAAGCAGTCAAGGGTAGCTTAGGGTTAGGGTTAGGGTTAGGGTGAGGGTTAGGGTACGGCTTAGGTTACGGGTTCGGGGAGGGGTTCGGGTAGGGCGTAGGGTATGGGTTAGGGTTAGGGTTAGGGCTAGTGTTAGGGTTAGGGCTCGGTTTAGGGTACGGGTTAGGATTAGGGTATGCGTTAGGGTTAGGGTAGGGGTTAGGGTTAGGATACGCGTTAGAGTGAGGGTAGTTATTAAACCTATCCCACTCTCTAGATAGCCCTTAGCACGTAAAGGAATATTATTTGGGGGTCCAGCCATGGAGAAGAGTTTATACACGAGGAGAAGATAAGGAACACACCCATTATCAAGAAATCACATTAGGATTCTCTTTTTAACCTGTTCCTTAAATCACTAGTGCTTAGGAAATCTATTGGAGGCAGAAGCCGTCAAGGGTAGCTTAGGGTTAGGGTTAGGGTTAGGGTGAGGGTTAGGGTACGGCTTAGGGTACGGGTTCGGGGAGGGGTTCAGGTAGGGCGTAGGGTATGGGTTAGAGTTAGGGTTAGGGTTAGTGTTAGGGTTAGGGCTCGGTTTAGGGTACGGGTTAGGATTAGGGTACGCGTTAGTGTTAGGGTAGGGGTTAGGGTTAGGGTACGCTTTAGGGTGAGGGTAGTTATTAAACCTATCCCACTCTCTAGATACCCCTTAGCACGTAAAGGAATATTATTTGGGCGTCCAGCCATGGAGAAGGGTTTAGACACTAGGAGAAGATAAGGAACACACCCATTATCAAGAAATCACAATATGATTCTCTTTTTAAACTGTTCCTTAAAACACTAGTGGTTAGGAAATCTATTGGAGGCAGAAGCAGTCAAGGGTAGCTTAGGGTTAGGGTTAGGGTTAGGGTGAGGGTTAGGGTACGGCTTAGGGTACGGGTTCGGGTAGGGCGTAGGGTATGTGTTAGGGTTAGAGTTAGGGTTAGTGTTAGGGTTAGGGCTCGGTTTAGGGTACGGGTTAGGATTAGGGTACTCGTTAGGTTTAGGGTAGCGGTTAGGGTTAGGGTACGCGTTAGGGTGAGGGTAGTTATTAAACCTATCACACTCTCTAGATACCCCTTAGCACGTAAAGGAATATTATTTGGGGGTCCAGCCATGGAGAAGAGTTTAGACACTAGGAGAAGATAAGGAACACACCCATTATCACGAAATCACATTAGGATTCACTTTTTAACCTGTTCCTTAAAACACTAGTTCTTAGGAAATCTATTGGAGGCAGAAGCAGTCAAGGGTAGCTTAGGGTTAGGGTTAGGGTTAGGGTGAGGGTTAGGGTACAGCTTAGGGTACGGGTTCGGGGAGGGTTTCGGGTAGGGCGTAGGGTATGGGTTAGGGTTAGGGTTAGGGCTACTGTTAGGGTTAGGGCTCGGTTTAGGGTACGGGTTAGGATTAGGGTACGCGTTAGTGTTAGGGTAGTGGTTAGGGTTAGGGTACGCTTTAGGGTGAGGGTAGTTATTAAACCTATCCCACTCTCTAGATACCCCTTAGCACGTAAAGGAATATTATTTGGAGGTCCAGCCATGGAGAAGAGTTTAGACACTAGGAGAAGATAAGGAACACACCCATTAGCAAGAAATCACAATATGATTCTCTTTTTAAACTGTTCCTTAAAACACTAGTGCTTAGGAAATCTATTGGAGGCAGAAGCCGTCAAGAGTAGCTTAGGATTCGGGTTAGGGTTAGGGTGAGGGTTAGGGTAAGGCTTAGGGTACGGGTTCGGGGAGGGGTTCGGGTAGGGCGTAGGCTATGGGTTAGGGTTAGGGTTAGGGTTAGTGTTAGGGTTAGGGCTCGGTTTAGGGTACGGGTTAGGATTAGGGTACGCGTTAGGGTTAGGGTAGGGGTTAGGGTTAGGGTACGCGTTAGGGTGAGGTTAGTTATTAAACCTATCCCACTCTCTAGATACCCCTTAGCACGTAAAGGAATATTATTTGGGGGTCCAGCCATGGAGAAGAGTTTAGACACGAGGAGAAGATAAGGAATACACCCATTATCAAGAAATCACATTAGGATTCTCTTTTTAACCTGTTCCTTAAAACACTAGTGCTTAGGAAATCTATTGGAGGCAGAAGCAGTCAAGGGTAGCTTAGGGTTAGGGTTAGGGTTAGGGTGAGGTTTAGGGTACGGCTTAGGGTACGGGTTCGGGGAGGGGTTCGGGTAGGGCGTAGGGTATGGATTAGGGTTAGGGTTAGAGTTAGTGTTAGGGTTAGGGCTCGGTTTAGGGTATGGGTTAGGATTAGGGTATGCGTTAGGGTTAGGGAAGGGGTTAGGGTTAGGGTACGCGTTAGGGTGAGGGTAGTTATTAAACCTATCCCACTCTCTAGATACCCCTTAGCACGTAAAGGAATATTATTTGGGGGTCCAGCCATGGAGAAGAGTTTAGACATGAGGAGAAGATAAGGAACACACCAATTACCAAGAAATCACATTAGGATTCTATTTTTAACATGTTCCTTAAAACACTAGTGCTTAGGAAATCTATTGGAGGCAGAAGCCGTCAAGGGTAGCTTAGGGTTAGGGTTAGGGTTAGGTTTAGGGTTAGGGTACGGTTTAGGGTACGGGTTCAGGGAGGGGTTCGGGTAGGGCGTAGGGTATGGGTTAGGGTTAGGGTTAGAGTTAGTGTTAGGGTTAGGGCTCGGTTTAGGGTATGGGTTAGGATTAGGGTACGCGTTAGGGTTAGGGTAGGGGTTAGGGTTAGGGTACGCGTTAGGGTGAGGGTTGTTATTAAACCTATCCCACTCTCTAGATACCCCTTAGCACGTAAAGGAATATTATTTGGGGGTCCAGCCATGGAGAAGAGTTTAGACACTAGGAGAAGATAAGGAACACACCCATTATCACGAAAACACATTAGGATTCTCTTTTTAACCTGTTCCTTAAAACACTAGTGCTTAGGAAATCTATTGGAGGCAGAAGCAGTCAAGGGTAGCTTAGGGTTAGGGATAGGGTTAGGGTGAGGGCTAGGGTATGGCTTACGGTACGGGTTCGGGGAGGGGTGCGGTTAGGGCGTAGGGTATGGGTTATGGTTAGTGTTATGGTTAGGGCTCGGTTTAGGGTACGGGTTAGGATTAGGGTACGCGTTAGGGTTAGAGTAGGGGTTAGGGTTAGGGTACGTGTTAGGGTGAGGGTAGTTATTAAACCTATCACACTCTCTAGATACCCCTTAGCACATAAAAGAATATTATTTGGGGGTCCAGCCATGGAGAAGAGTTTAGACACGAGGAGAAGATAAGGAACACACCCATTATCAAGAAATCACATTAGGATTCTCTTTTTAACATGTTCCTTAAAACACTAGTGCTTAGGAAATCTATTGGAGGCAGAAGCCGTCAAGGGTAGCTTAGGGTTAGGGTTAGGGTTAGGTTTAGGGTGAGGGTTAGGGTACGGCTTAGGGCACGGGTTCGGGGAGGGGTTCGGGTAGGGCGTAGGGTATGGGTTAGGGTTAGGGTTAGGGTTAGTGTTAGGGTTAGGGCTCGGTTTAGGGTACGGGTTAGGATTAGGGTACGCGTTAGGGTTAGTGTACGCGTTAGGGTGAGGGTAGTTATGAAACCTATCACACTCTCTAGATACCCCTTAGCACGTACAGGAATATTATTGGGGGTCCAGCCATGGAGAAGAGTTTAGACACGAGGAGAAGATAAGGAACACACCCATTATCACGAAATCACATTAGGATTCTCTTTTTAACCTGTTCCTTAAAACACTAGTGCTTAGGAAATCTATTGGAGGCAGAAGCCGTCAAGGGTAGCTTAGGGTTAGGGTTAGGGTTAGGGTGAGGGTTAGGGTACGGCTTAGGGTACGGGTTCGGGGAGGGGTTCAGGTAGGGCGTAGGGTATGGGTTAGAGTTAGGGTTAGGGTTAGTGTTAGGGTTAGGGCTCGGTTTAGGGTACGGGTTAGGATTAGGGTACGCGTTAGGGTTAGGGTAGGGGTTAGGGTTAGGGTACGCGTTAGGGTGGGGGTAGTTATTAAACCGATCACACTCTCTAGATAGCCCTTAGCACGTAAAGGAATATTATTTGGGGGTCCAGCCATGGAGAAGAGTTTAGACACGAGGAGAAGATAAGGAACACACCCATTATCAAGAAATCACATTAGGATTCTCTTTTTAACCTGTTCCTTAAAACACTAGTTCTTAGGAAATCTATTGGAGGCAGAAGCAGTCAAGGGTAGCTTAGGGTTAGGGTTAGGGTTAGGGTGAGGGTTAGGGTACAGCTTAGGGTACGGGTTCGGGGAGGGTTTCGGGTAGGGCGTAGGGTATGGGTTAGGGTTAGGGTTAGGGCTAGTGTTAGGGTTAGGGCTCGGTTTAGGGTACGGGTTAGGATTAGGGTACGCGGTAGTGTTAGGGTAGTGGTTAGGGTTAGGGTACGCTTTAGGGTGAGGGTAGTTATTAAACCTATCCCACTCTCTAGATACCCCTTAGCACGTAAAGGAATATTATTTGGAGGTCCAGCCATGGAGAAGAGTTTAGACACTAGGAGAAGATAAGGAGCACACCCATTAGCAAGAAATCACAATATGATTCTCTTTTTAAACTGTTCCTTAAAACACTAGTGCTTAGGAAATCTATTGGAGGCAGAAGCCGTCAAGAGTAGCTTAGGATTCGGGTTAGGGTTAGGGTGAGGGTTAGGGTAAGGCTTAGGGTACGGGTTCGGGGAGGGGTTCGGGTAGGGCGTAGGCTATGGGTTAGGGTTAGGGTTAGGGTTAGTGTTAGGGTTAGGGCTCGGTTTAGGGTACGGGTTAGGATTAGGGTACGCGTTAGGGTTAGGGTAGGGGTTAGGGTTAGGGTACGCGTTAGGGTGAGGTTAGTTATTAAACCTATCCCACTCTCTAGATACCCCTTAGCACGTAAAGGAATATTATTTGGGGGTCCAGCCATGGAGAAGAGTTTAGACACGAGGAGAAGATAAGGAATACACCCATTATCAAGAAATCACATTAGGATTCTCTTTTTAACCTGTTCCTTAAAACACTAGTGCTTAGGAAATCTATTGGAGGCAGAAGCAGTCAAGGGTAGCTTAGGGTTAGGGTTAGGGTTAGGGTGAGGTTTAGGGTACGGCTTAGGGTACGGGTTCGGGGAGGGGTTCGGGTAGGGCGTAGGGTATGGGTTAGGGTTAGGGTTAGAGTTAGTGTTAGGGTTAGGGCTCGGTTTAGGGTATGGGTTAGGATTAGGGTATGCGTTAGGGTTAGGGAAGGGGTTAGGGTTAGGGTACGCGTTAGGGTGAGGGTAGTTATTAAACCTATCCCACTCTCTAGATACCCCTTAGCACGTAAAGGAATATTATTTGGGGGTCCAGCCATGGAGAAGAGTTTAGACATGAGGAGAAGATAAGGAACACACCAATTATCAAGAAATCACATTAGGATTCTCTTTTTAACATGTTCCTTAAAACACTAGTGCTTAGGAAATCTATTGGAGGCAGAAGCCGTCAAGGGTAGCTTAGGGTTAGGGTTAGGGTTAGGTTTAGGGTTAGGGTACGGTTTAGGGTACGGGTTCAGGGAGGGGTTCGGGTAGGGCGTAGGGTATGGGTTAGGGTTAGGGTTAGAGTTAGTGTTAGGGTTAGGGCTCGGTTTAGGGTATGGGTTAGGATTAGGGTACGCGTTAGGGTTAGGGTAGGGGTTAGGGTTAGGGTACGCGTTAGGGTGAGGGTAGTTATTAAACCTATCCCACTCTCTAGATACCCCTTAGCACGTAAAGGAATATTATTTGGGGGTCCAGCCATGGAGAAGAGTTTAGACACTAGGAGAAGATAAGGAACACACCCATTATCACGAAAACACATTAGGATTCTCTTTTTAACCTGTTCCTTAAAACACTAGTGCTTAGGAAATCTATTGGAGGCAGAAGCAGTCAAGGGTAGCTTAGGGTTAGGGATAGGGTTAGGGTGAGGGCTAGGGTATGGCTTACGGTACGGGTTCGGGGAGGGGTGCAGTTAGGGCGTAGGGTATGGGTTAGGGTTAGTGTTATGGTTAGGGCTCGGTTTAGGGTACGGGTTAGGATTAGGGTACGCGTTAGGGTTAGAGTAGGGGTTAGGGTTAGGGTACGTGTTAGGGTGAGGGTAGTTATTAAACCTATCACACTCTCTAGATACCCCTTAGCACATAAAAGAATATTATTTGGGGGTCCAGCCATGGAGAAGAGTTTAGACACGAGGAGAAGATAAGGAACACACCCATTATCAAGAAATCACATTAGGATTCTCTTTTTAACATGTTCCTTAAAACACTAGTGCTTAGGAAATCTATTGGAGGCAGAAGCCGTCAAGGGTAGCTTAGGGTTAGGGTTAGGGTTAGGTTTAGGGTGAGGGTTAGGGTACGGCTTAGGGCACGGGTTCGGGGAGGGGTTCGGGTAGGGCGTAGGGTATGGGTTAGGGTTAGGGTTAGGGTTAGTGTTAGGGTTAGGGCTCGGTTTAGGGTACGGGTTAGGATTAGGGTACGCGTTAGGGTTAGTGTACGCGTTAGTGTGAGGGTAGTTATTAAACCTATCCCACTCTCTAGATACCCCTTAGCACGTACAGGAATATTATTGGGGGTCCAGCCATGGAGAAGAGTTTAGACACGAGGAGAAGATAAGGAACACACCCATTATCACGAAATCACATTAGGATTCTCTTTTTAACCTGTTCCTTAAAACACTAGTGCTTAGGAAATCTATTGGAGGCAGAAGCCGTCAAGGGTAGCTTAGGGTTAGGGTTAGGGTTAGGGTGAGGGTTAGGGTACGGCTTAGGGTACGGGTTCGGGGAGGGGTTCAGGTAGGGCGTAGGGTATGGGTTAGAGTTAGGGTTAGGGTTAGTGTTAGGGTTAGGGCTCGGTTTAGGGTACGGGTTAGGATTAGGGTACGCGTTAGGGTTAGGGTAGGGGTTAGGGTTAGGGTACGCGTTAGGGTGGGGGTAGTTATTAAACCGATCACACTCTCTAGATAGCCCTTAGCACGTAAAGGAATATTATTTGGGGGTCCAGCCATGGAGAAGAGTTTAGACACGAGGAGAAGATAAGGAACACACCCATTATCAAGAAATCACATTAGGATTCTCTTTTTAACCTGTTCCTTAAAACACTAGTTCTTAGGAAATCTATTGGAGGCAGAAGCAGTCAAGGGTAGCTTAGGGTTAGGGTTAGGGTTAGGGTGAGGGTTAGGGTACAGCTTAGGGTACGGGTTCGGGGAGGGTTTCGGGTAGGGCGTAGGGTATGGGTTAGGGTTAGGGTTAGGGCTAGTGTTAGGGTTAGGGCTCGGTTTAGGGTACGGGTTAGGATTAGGGTACGCGTTAGGGTTAGGGTAGGGGTTAGGGTTAGGGTACGCGTTAGGGTGAGGGTAGTTATTAAACCTATCCCACTCTCTAGATACCCCTTAGCACGTAAAGGAATATTATTTGGGGGTCCAGCCATGGAGAAGAGTTTAGACACTAGGAGAAGATAAGGAATACACCCATTATCAAGAAATCACATTAGGATTCTCTTTTTAACCTGTTCCTTAAAACACTAGTGCTTAGGAAATCTATTGGAGGCAGAAGCAGTCAAGGGTAGCTTAGGGTGAGGGTTAGGGTTAGGGTGAGGTTTAGGGTACGGCTTAGGGTACGGGTTCGGGGAGGTGTTCGGGTAGGGCGTAGGCTATGGGTTAGGGTTAGGGTTAGGGCTAGTGTTAGGGTTAGGGCTCGGTTTGGGGTACGGGTTAGGATTAGGGTACGCATTAGGGTTAGGGTAGGGGTTAGGGTTAGGGTACACGTTAGGGTGAGGGTAGTTATTAAACCTATCACACTCTCTAGATACCCCTTAGCACGTAAAGGAATATTATTTGGGGGTCCAGCCATGGAAAAGAGTTTAGACAAGAGGAGAAGATAAGGAACACACCCATTATCAAGAAATCACATTAGGATTCTCTTTTTAACCTGTTCCTTAAATCACTAGTGCTTAGGAAATGTATTGGAGGCAGAAGCCGTCAAGGGTAGCTTAGGGTTAGGGTTAGGGTTAGGGTGAGGGTTAGGGTACGGCTTAGGGTACGGGTTCGGGGAGGGATTCGGGTAGGGCGTAGGGTATGGGTTAGAGTTAGGGTTAGGGTTAGTGTTAGGGTTAGGGCTCGGTTAAGGGTTCGGGTTAGGATTCGGGTACGCGTTAGTGTTAGGGTAGGGGTTAGGGTTAGGGTACGCTTTAGGGTGAGGGTAGTTATTAAACCTATCCCACTCTCTAGATACCCCTTAGCACGTAAAGGAATATTATTTGGGGGTCCAGCCATGGAGAAGGGTTTAGACACTAGGAGAAGATAAGGAACACACCCATTATCACGAAATCACATTAGGATTCTCTTTTTAACCTGTTCCTTAAAACACTAGTGCTTAGGAAATCTATTGGAGGCAGAAGCCGTCAAGGGTAGCTTAGGGTTAGGGTTAGGGTTAGGGTGAGGGTTAGGGTACGGTTTAGGGTACGGGTTAAGGGAGGGGTTCGGGTAGGGCGTAGGGTATGGGTTAGGGTTAGGGTTAGAGTTAGTGTTAGGGTTAGGGCTCGGTTTAGGTTACGGGTTAGGATTAGGGTATGCGCTAGGGTTAGTGTAGCGGTTAGGGTTAGGGTACGCGTTAAGGTGAGGGTAGTTAATAAACCTATCCCACTCTCTAGATACCCCTTAGCACGTATAGGAATCTTATTTGGGGGTCCAGGCATGGAGAAGAGTTTAGACACTAGGAGAAGATAAGGAACACACCCATTATCACGGAATCTCATTAGGATTCTCTTTTTAACCTGTTCCTTAAAACACTAGTGCTTAGGAAATCTATTGGAGGCAGAAGCAGTCAAGGGTAGCTTAGGGTTAGGGTTAGGGTTAGGGTGAGGGCTAGGGTATGGCTTAGGGTACGGGTTCGGGGAGGGGTTCGGGTAGGGCGTAGGGTATGGGTTAGGGTTAGGGTTAGGGTTAGTGTTAGGGTTACGGCTCGGTTTAGGATATGGGTTAGGATTAGGGAACGCGTTAGGGTTAGGGTAGGGGTTAGGGTTAGGGTACGTGTTAGGGTGAGGGTAGTTATTAAACCTATCACACTCTCTAGATACCCATTAGCACGTAAAGGAATATTATTTGGGGGTCCAACCATGGAGAAGAGTTTAGACACGAGGAGAAGATAAGGAACACACCCATTATCAAGAAATCACATTAGGATTCTCTTTTTAACCTGTTCCTTAAAACACTAGTGCTTAGGAAATCTATTGGAGGCAGAAGCAGTCAAGGGTAGCTTAGGGTTAGGGTTAGGGTTAGGGTGAGGGTTAGGGTACGGCTTACGATACGGGTTCGGGGAGGGGTTCGGGTAGGGCGTAGGGTATGGGTTAGGGTTAGGGTTAGGGCTAGTGTTAGGGTTAGGGCTCGGTTTAGGGTACGGATTAGGATTAGGGTATGCGTTAGGGTTAGGGTAGGGGTTAGGGTTAGGGTACGCGTTAGGGTGAGGGTAGTTATTAAACCTATCCCACTCTCTAGATACCCCTTAGCACGTAAAGGAATATTATTTGGGGGTCCAGCCATGGAGAAGAGTTTAGACACGAGGAGCAGATAAGGAACACACCCATTATCAAGAAATCACATTAGGATTCTCTTTTTAACCTGTTCCTTAAATCACTAGTGCTTAGGAAATCTATTGGAGGCAGAAGCCGTCAAGGGTAGCTTAGGGTTAGGGATAGGGTTAGGGTGAGGGCTAGGGTATGGCTTACGGTACGGGTTCGGGGAGGGGTTCGGGTAGGGCGTAGGGTATGGGTTAGGGTTAGTGTTATGGTTAGGGCTCGGTTTAGGGTACGGGTTAGGATTAGGGTACGCGTTAGGGTTAGGGTAGGTGTTAGGGTTAGGGTACGTGTTAGGGTGAGGGTAGTTATTAAACCTATCACACTCTCTAGATACCCCTTAGCACATAAAGGAATATTATTTGGGGGTCCAGCCATGGAGAAGAGTTTAGACACGAGGAGAAGATAAGGAACACACCCATTATCAAGAAATCACATTAGGATTCTCTCTTTAACATGTTCCTTAAAACACTAGTGCTTAGGAAATCTATTGGAGGCAGAAGCCGTCAAGGGTAGCTTAGGGTTAGGTTTAGGGTTAGGTTTAGGGTGAGGGTTAGGGTACGGCTTAGGGCACGGTTTCGGGGAGGGGTTCAGGTATGGCGTAGGGTATGGGTTAGGGTTAGGGTTAGGGTTAGTGTTAGGGTTAGGGCTCGGTTTAGGGTACGGGTTAGGATTAGGGTACGCGTTAGGGTTAGTGTACGCGTTAGGGTGAGGGTAGTTATTAAACCTATCCCACTCTCTAGATACCCCTTAGCACCTACAGGAATATTATTGGGGGTCCAGCCATGGAGAAGAGTTTAGACACTAGGAGAATATAAGGAACACCCCCATTATCACGAAATCACATTAGGATTCTCTTTTTAACCTGTTCCTTAAAACACTAGTGCTTAGGAAATCTATTGGAGGCAGAAGCAGTCAAGGGTAGCTTGGGGTTAGGGTTAGGGTTAGGGTGAGGGTTAGGGTATGGCTTAGGGTACGGGTTCGGGGAGGGGTTCGGGTAGGGTGTAGGGTATGGGTTAGGGTTAGGGTTAGGGTTAGTGTTAGGGTTAGGGCTCGGTTTAGGTTACGGGTTAGGATTAGGGTACGCGTTAGTGTTAGGGTAGGGGTTAGGGTTAGGGTACGCGTTAGGGTGGGGGTAGTTATTAAATCTATCACACTCTCTAGATACCCCTTAGCACGTAAAGGAATATTATTTGGGGGTCCAGCCTTGGAGAAGAGTTTAGACACGAGGAGAATATAAGGAACACACCCATTATCAAGAAATCACATTAGGATTCTCTTTTTAACCTGTTCCTTAAAACACTAGTGCTTAGGAAATCTATTGGAGGCAGAAGCAGTCAAGGGTAGCTTAGGGTTAGGGTTAGGGTTAGGCTGAGGGTTAGGGTACGGCTTAGGGTACGGGTTCGGGGAGGGGTTCGAGTAGGTCGTAGGGTATGGGTTAGGGTTAGGGTTAGGGCTAGTGTTAGGGTTAGGGCTCGGTTTAGGTTACGGGTTAGGATTAGGGTATGCGTTAGGGTTAGGGTAGGGGTTAGGGTTAGGATACGCGTTAGGGTGAGGGTAGTTATTAAACCTATCCCACTCTCTAGATAGCCCTTAGCACGTAAAGGAATATTATTTGGGGGTCCAGCCATGGAGAAGAGTTTAGACACGAGGAGAAGATAAGGAACACACCCATTATCAAGAAATCACATTAGGATTCTCTTTTTAACCTGTTCCTTAAATCACTAGTGCTTAGGAAATCTATTGGAGGCAGAAGCCGTCAAGGGTAGCTTAGGGTTAGGGTTAGGGTTAGGGTGAGGGTTAGGGTACGGCTTAGGGTACGGGTTCGGGGAGGGGTTCAGGTAGGGCGTAGGGTATGGGTTAGAGTTAGGGTTAGGGTTAGTGTTAGGGTTAGGGCTCGGTTTAGGGTACGGGTTAGGATTAGGGTACGCGTTAGTGTTAGGGTAGGGGTTAGGGTTAGGGTACACTTTAGGGTGAGGGTAGTTATTAAACCTATCCCACTTTCTAGATACCCCTTAGCACGTAAAGGAATATTATTTGGGCGTCCAGCCATGGAGAAGGGTTTAGACACTAGGAGAAGATAAGGAACACACCCATTATCAAGAAATCACAATATGATTCTCTTTTTAAACTGTTCCTTAAAACACTAGCGGTTAGGAAATCTATTGGAGGCAGAAGCAGTCAAGGGTAGCTTAGGGTTAGGGTTAGGGTTAGGGTGAGGGTTAGGGTTCGGCTTAGGGTACGGGTTCGGGGAGGGGTTCGGGTAGGGCGTAGGGTATGGGTTAGGGTTAGAGTTAGGGTTAGTGTTAGGGTTAGGGCTCGGTTTAGGGTACGGGTTAGGATTAGGGTACTCGTTAGGTTTAGGGTAGTGGTTAGGGTTAGGGTACACGTTAGGGTGAGGGTAGTTATTAAACCTATCACACTCTCTAGATACCCCTTAGCACGTAAAGGAATATTATTTGGGGGTCCAGCCATGGAGAAGAGTTTAGACACGAGGAGAAGATAAGGAACACACCCATTATCACGAAATCACATTAGGATTCTCTTTTTAACCTGTTCCTTAAAACAGTAGTTCTTAGGAAATCTATTGGAGGCAGAAGCAGTCAAGGGTAGCTTAGGGTTAGGGTTAGGGTGAGGGTTAGGGTATGGCTTAGGGTACGGGTTCGGGGATGGGTTCGGGTAGGGCGTAGGGTATGGGTAAGGGTTAGGGTTAGGGTTAGTGTTAGGGTTAGGGTTCGGTTTAGGGTACGGGTTAGGATTAGGGTACGCGTTAGTGTTAGGGTAGTGGTTAGGGTTACGGTACGCGTTAGGGTGGGGGTAGTTATTAAACCTATCACACTCTCTAGATACCCCTTAGCACGTAAAGGAATAATATTTGGGGGTCCAGCCTTGGAGAAGAGTTTAGACACGAGGAGAAGATAAGGAACACACCCATTATCAAGAAATCACATTAGGATTCTCTTTTTAACCTGTTCCTTAAAACAGTAGTGCTTAGGAAATCTATTGGAGGCAGAAGCAGTCAAGGGTAGCTTAGGGTTAGGGTTAGGGTTAGGGTGAGGGTTAGGGTACGGCTTAGGTTACGGGTTCGGGGAGGGGTTCGGGTAGGGCGTAGGGTATGGGTTAGGGTTAGGGTTAGGGCTAGTGTTAGGGTTAGGGCTCGGTTTAGGGTACGGGTTAGGATTAGGGTATGCGTTAGGGTTAGGGTAGGGGTTAGGGTTAGGATACGCGTTAGAGTGAGGGTAGTTATTAAACCTATCCCACTCTCTAGATAGCCCTTAGCACGTAAAGGAATATTATTTGGGGGTCCAGCCATGGAGAAGAGTTTATACACGAGGAGAAGATAAGGAACACACCCATTATCAAGAAATCACATTAGGATTCTCTTTTTAACCTGTTCCTTAAATCACTAGTGCTTAGGAAATCTATTGGAGGCAGAAGCCGTCAAGGGTAGCTTAGGGTTAGGGTTAGGGTTAGGGTGAGGGTTAGGGTACGGCTTAGGGTACGGGTTCGGGGAGGGGTTCAGGTAGGGCGTAGGGTATGGGTTAGAGTTAGGGTTAGGGTTAGTGTTAGGGTTAGGGCTCGGTTTAGGGTACGGGTTAGGATTAGGGTACGCGTTAGTGTTAGGGTAGGGGTTAGGGTTAGGGTACGCTTTAGGGTGAGGGTAGTTATTAAACCTATCCCACTCTCTAGATACCCCTTAGCACGTAAAGGAATATTATTTGGGCGTCCAGCCATGGAGAAGGGTTTAGACACTAGGAGAAGATAAGGAACACACCCATTATCAAGAAATCACAATATGATTCTCTTTTTAAACTGTTCCTTAAAACACTAGTGGTTAGGAAATCTATTGGAGGCAGAAGCAGTCAAGGGTAGCTTAGGGTTAGGGTTAGGGTTAGGGTGAGGGTTAGGGTACGGCTTAGGGTACGGGTTCGGGTAGGGCGTAGGGTTAGGGTTAGGGTTAGGGTTAGGTCTAGGGTTAGGGTTAGGGTTCGGTTTAGGATACGGGTTAGGATTAGGGTACGCGTTAGGGTTAGGGTACGGGTTAGGGTTAGGGTACGCGTTAGGGTGAGGGTAGTTATTAAACCTATCCCACTCTCTAGATAACCCTTAGCACTTAAAGGAATATTAGTTGGGGGTCCAGCCATGGAGAAGAGTTTAGACACGAGGAGAATATTAGGAACACACCCATTATCAAGAAATCACATTAGGATTCTCTTTTTAACCTGTTCCTTAAAACACTAGTGCTTAGGAAATCTATTGGAGGCAGAAGCAGTCAAGGGTAGCTTAGGGTTAGGGTTAGGGTTAGGGTGAGGGTTAGGTATGGCTTAGGGTACGGGTTCGGGGAGGGGTTCGGGTAGGGCGTAGGGTATGGGTTAGGGTTAGGGTTAGGGTTAGTGTTAGGGTTAGGGCTCGGTTTAGGGTACGGGTTAGGATTAGGGTACGCGTTAGTGTTAGGGTAGGTGTTAGGGTTAGGGTACGCGATAGGGTCAGGTTAGTTATTAAACCTATCCCACTCTCTAGATACCCGTTAGCACGTAAAGGAATATTATTTGGGGGTCCAGCCATGGAGAAGAATTTAGACAATAGGAGAAGATAAGGAACACACCGATTATCAAGAAATCACATTAGGATTCTCTTTTTAACCTGTTCCTTAAAACACTACTGCTTAGGAAATCTATTGGAGGCAGAAGCAGTCAAGGGTAGCTTAGGGTTAGGGTTAGGGTTAGGGTGATGTTTAGGGTATGGCTTAGGGTACGGGTTCAGGGAGGGGTTCGGGTAGGGCGTAGGGTATGTGTTAGGGTTAGGGTTAGGGCTAGTGTTAGGGTTAGGGCTCGGTTTGGGGTACGGGTTAGGATTAGGGTACGCGTTAGGGTTAGGGTACGCGTTAGGGTGAGGGTAGTTATTAAACCTATCCCACTCTCTAGATACCCCTTAGCACGTAAAGGAATATTATTTGGGGGTCCAGCCATGGAGAAGAGTTTAGACACGAGGAGAAGATAAGGAACACACCCATTATCAAGAAATCACATTAGGATTCTCTTTTTAACCTGTTCCTTAAAACACTAGTGCTTAGGAAATCTATTGGAGGCAGAAGCCGTCAAGGGTAGCTTAGGGTTAGGGTTAGGGTTAGGGTGAGGGTTAGGGTACGGCTTAGGGTACGGGTTCGGGGAGGGTTTCGGGTAGGGCGTAGGGTATGGGTTAGGGTTAGGTCTAGGGTTAGTGTTAGGGTTAGGGGTCGGTTTAGGGTACGGGTTAGGAGTAGGGTACGCGTTAGTGTTATGGTAGTGGTTAGGGTTAGGGTACGCGTTAGGGTGAGGGTAGTTATTAAACCTATCACACTCTCTAGATACCCCTTAGCACATAAAGGAATATTATTTGGGTGTCCAGCCATGGAGAAGAGATTAGACACGAGGAGAAGATAAGGAACACACCCATTATCAAGAAATCACATTAGGATTCTCTTTTTAACATGTTCCTTAAAACACTAGTGCTTAGGAAATCTATTGGAGGCAGAAGCCGTCAAGGGTAGCTTAGGGTTAGGGTTAGGGTTAGGTTTAGGGTGAGGGTTAGGGTACGGCTTAGGGCACGGGTTCGGGGAGGGGTTCGGGTAGGGCGTAGGGTATGGGTTAGGGTTAGGGTTAGGGTTACTGTTAGGGTTAGGGCTCGGTTTAGGGTACGGGTTAGGATTAGGGTACGCGTTAGGGTTAGTGTACGCGTTAGGGTGAGGGTAGTTATTAAACCTATCCCACTCTCTAGATACCCCTTAGCACGTACAGGAATATTATTGGGGGTCCAGCCATGGAGAAGAGTTTAGACACTAGGAGAAGATAAGGAACACACCCATTATCACGAAATCACATTAGGATTCTCTTTTTAACCTGTTCCTTAAACACTAGTGCTTAGGAAATCTATTGGAGGCAGAAGCAGTCAAGGGTAGCTTAGGGTTAGGGTTAGGGTTAGGGTGAGGGTTAGGGTATGGCTTAGGGTACGGGTTCGGGGAGGGTTTCGGGTAGGGCGTAGGGTATGGGTTAGGATTAGGGTTAGAGTTAGTGTTAGGGTTAGGGCTCGGTTTAGGGTACGGGTTAGGATTAGGGTACGCGTTAGTGTTAGGGTAGTGGTTAGGGTTAGGGTACGCTTTAGGGTGAGGGTAGTTATTAAACCTATCCCACTCTCTAGATACCCCTTAGCACGTAAAGGAATATTATTTGGGGGTGCAGCCATGGAGAAGAGTTTAGACACTAGGAGAAGATAAGGAACACACCCATTATCAAGAAATCACAATATGATTCTCTTTTTAAACTGTTCCTTAAAACACTAGTGCTTAGGAAATCTATTGGAGGCAGAAGCCGTCAAGGGTAGCTTAGGGTTAGGGTTAGGGTTAGGGTGAGGGTTAGGGTACGGCTTAGGGTACGGGTTCGGGGAGGGGTTCGGGTAGGGCGTAGGCTATGGTTTAGGGTTAGGGTTAGGGTTAGTGTTAGGGTTAGGGCTCGGTTTAGGGTACGGGTTAAGATTAGGGTACGCGTTAGGGTTAGGGTAGGGGTTAGGGTTAGGGTATGCGATAGGGTGAGGTTAGTTTTTAAACCTATCCCACTCTCTAGATACCCCTTAGCACGTACAGGAATATTATTGGTGGTCCAGCCATGGAGAAGAGTTTAGACCCTAGGAGAAGATAAGGAACACACCCATTATCACGAAATCACATTAGGATTCTCTTTTTAACCTGTTCCTTAAAACACTAGTGCTTAGGAAATCTATTGGAGGAAGAAGCAGTCAAGGGTAGCTTAGGGTTAGGGTTAGGGTTAGGGTGAGGTTTAGGGTACGGCTTAGGGTACGGTTTCAGGGAGGGGTTTGGGTAGGGCGTAGGGTATGGGTTAGGGTTAGGGTTAGGGCTAGGGTTAGGGTTAGGGCTCGGTTTAGGGTACGGGTTAGGATTAGGGTACGCGTTAGGGTTAGGGTAGGGGTTAGGGTTAGGGTACGCGTTAGGGTGAGGGTAGTTATTAAACCTATCCCACTCTCTAGATACCCCTTAGCACGTAAAGGAATATTATTTGGGGTCCAGCCATGGAGAAGAGTTTAGACACGAGGAGAAGATAAGGAACACACCCATTATCACGAAATCACATTAGGATTCTCTTTTTAACCTGTTCCTTAAAACACTAGTGCTTAGGAAATCTATTGGAGGCAGAAGCAGTCAAGGGTAGCTTAGGGTTAGGGTTAGGGTTAGGGTGAGGGTTAGGGTACGGCTTAGGGTACGGGTTCGGGGAGGGGTTCGGGTAGGGCGTAGGGTATGGGTTAGGGTTAGGGTTAGGGTTACTGTTAGGGTTAGGGCTCGGTTTAGGGTACGGGTTAGGATTAGGGTACGCGTTAGGGTTAGTGTACGCGTTAGGGTGAGGGTAGTTATTAAACCTATCCCACTCTCTAGATACCCCTTAGCACGTACAGGAATATTATTGGGGGTCCAGCCATGGAGAAGAGTTTAGACACTAGGAGAAGATAAGGAACACACCCATTATCACGAAATCACATTAGGATTCTCTTTTTAACCTGTTCCTTAAAACACTAGTGCTTAGGAAATCTATTGGAGGCAGAAGCAGTCAAGGGTAGCTTAGGGTTAGGGTTAGGGATAGGGTGAGGGTTAGGGTTTGACTTAGGGTACGGGTTCGGGGAGGGGTTCGGGTAGGGCGTAGGCTATGGGTTAGGGTTAGGGTTAGGGTTAGTGTTAGGGTTAGGGCTCGGTTTAGGGTACGGGTTAGGATTAGGGTACGCGTTAGTGTTAGGGTAGGGGTTAGGGTTAGGGTACGCTTTAGGGTGAGGGTAGTTATTAAACCTATCCCACTCTCTAGATACCCCTTAGCACGTAAAGGAATATTATTTGGGGGTCCAGCCATGGAGAAGAGTTTAGACACTAGGAGAAGATAAGGAACACACCCATTATCAAGAAATCACAATATGATTCTCTTTTTAAACTGTTCCTTAAAACACTAGTGCTTAGGAAATCTATTGGAGGCAGAAGCCGTCAAGGGTAGCTTAGGGTTAGGGTTAGGGTTAGGGTGAGGGTTAGGGTACGGCTTAGGGTACGGGTTCGGGGAGGGGTTCGGGTAGGGCGTAGGCTATGGTTTAGGGTTAGGGTTAGGGTTAGTGTTAGGGTTAGGGCTCGGTTTAGGGTACGGGTTAGGATTAGGGTACGCGTTAGGGTTAGGGTAGGGGTTAGGGTTAGGGTATGCGATAGGGTGAGGTTAGTTTTTAAACCTATCCCACTCTCTAGATACCCCTTAGCACGTACTGGAATATTATTGGGGGTC
The DNA here is from genome assembly GCF_949987535.1 of Balaenoptera acutorostrata. Classification (NCBI taxonomy): domain Eukaryota; kingdom Metazoa; phylum Chordata; class Mammalia; order Artiodactyla; family Balaenopteridae; genus Balaenoptera; species Balaenoptera acutorostrata. The sequence goes on along the minus strand of NW_026646356.1, from coordinate 655,413 downwards.
CAGCCATGGAGAAGAGTTTAGACCCTAGGAGAAGATAAGGAACACACCCATTATCACGAAATCACATTAGGATTCTCTTTTTAACCTGTTCCTTAAAACACTAGTGCTTAGGAAATCTATTGGAGGAAGAAGCAGTCAAGGGTAGCTTAGGGTTAGGGTTAGGGTTAGGGTGAGGTTTAGGGTACGGCTTAGGGTACGGTTTCGGGGAGGGGTTTGGGTAGGGCGTAGGGTATGGTTTAGGGTTAGGGTTAGGGCTAGGGTTAGGGTTAGGGCTCGGTTTAGGGTACGGGTTAGGATTAGGGTACGCATTAGGGTTAGGGTAGGGGTTAGGGTTAGGGTACGCGTTAGGGTGAGGGTAGTTATTAAACCTATCCCACTCTCTAGATACCCCTTAGCACGTAAAGGAATATTATTTGGGGTCCAGCCATGGAGAAGAGTTTAGACACGAGGAGAAGATAAGGAACACACCCATTATCAAGAAATCACATTAGGATTATCTTTTTAACCTGTTCCTTAAAACACTAGTGCTTAGGAAATCTATTGGAGGCAGAAGCAGTCAAGGGTAGCTTAGGGTTAGGGTTAGGGTTAGGGTGAGGGTTAGGGTACGGCTTAGGGTACGGGTTCGGGGAGGGGTTCGGGTAGGGCGTAGGGTATGGGTTAGGGTTAGTGTTATGGTTAGGGCTCGGTTTAGGGTACGGGTTAGGATTAGGGTACGCGTTAGGGTTAGGGTAGGGGTTAGGGTTAGGGTACGTGTTAGGGTGAGGGTAGTTATTAAACCTATCACACTCTCTAGATACCCCTTAGCACATAAAGGAATATTATTTGGGGGTCCAGCCATGGAGAAGAGTTTAGACACGAGGAGAAGATAAGGAACACACCCATTATCAAGAAATCACATTAGGATTCTCTTTTTAACATGTTCCTTAAAACACTAGTGCTTAGGAAATCTATTGGAGGCAGAAGCCGTCAAGGGTAGCTTAGGGTTAGGGTTAGGGTTAGGTTTAGGGTGAGGGTTAGGGTACGGCTTAGGGCACGGTTTCGGGGAGGGGTTCGGGTAGGGCGTAGGGTATGGGTTAGGGTTAGGGTTAGGGTTAGTGTTAGGGTTAGGGCTCGGTTTAGGGTACGGGTTAGGATTAGGGTACGCGTTAGGGTTAGTGTACGCGTTAGGGTGAGGGTAGTTATTAAACCTATCCCACTCTCTAGGTACCCCTTAGCACGTACAGGAATATTTTGGGGGTCCAGCCATGGAGAAGAGTTTAGACACGAGGAGAAGATAAGGAACACACCCATTATCACGAAATCACATTAGGATTCTCTTTTTAACCTGTTCCTTAAAACACTAGTGCTTAGGAAATCTATTGGAGGCAGAAGCCGTCAAGGGTAGCTTAGGGTTAGGGTTAGGGTTAGGGTGAGGGTTAGGGTACGGCTTAGGGTACGGGTTCGGGGAGGGGTTCAGGTAGGGCGTAGGGTATGGGTTAGAGTTAGGGTTAGGGTTAGTGTTAGGGTTAGGGCTCGGTTTAGGGTACGGGTTAGGATTAGGGTACGCGTTAGGGTTAGGGTAGGGGTTAGGGTTAGGGTACGCGTTAGGGTGGGGGTAGTTATTAAACCTATCACACTCTCTAGATACCCCTTAGCACGTAAAGGAATATTATTTGGGGGTCCAGCCATGGAGAAGAGTTTAGACACTAGGAGAAGATAAGGAATACACCCATTATCAAGAAATCAAATTAGGATTCTCTTTTTAACCTGTTCCTTAAAACACTAGTGGTTAGGAAATCTATTGGAGGCAGAAGCCGTCAAGGGTAGCTTAGGGTTAGGGTTAGGGTTAGGGTGAGGGTTAGGGTTCGGCTTAGGGTATGGGTTCGGGGAGGGGTTCGGGTAGGGCGTAGGGTATGGGTTAGGGTTAGAGTTAGGGTTAGTGTTAGGGTTAGGGCTCGGTTTAGGGTACGGGTTAGGATTAGGGTACTCGTTAGGTTTAGGGTAGCGGTTAGGGTTAGGGTACGCGTTAGGGTGAGGGTAGTTATTAAACCTATCACACTCTCTAGGTACCCCTTAGCACGTAAAGGAATATTATTTGGGGGTCCAGCCATGGAGAAGAGTTTAGACACTAGAAGAAGATAAGGAACACACCCATTATCACGAAATCACATTAGGATTCTCTTTTTAACCTGTTCCTTAAAACACTAGTGCTTAGGAAATCTATTGGAGGCAGAAGCCGTCAAGGGTAGCTTAGGTTTAGGTTAGGGTTAGGGTGAGGGTTAGGGTACGGCTTAGGGTACGGGTTCGGGGAGGGGTTCAGGTAGGGCGTAGGGTATGGGTTAGGGTTAGGGTTAGGGCTAGGGTTAGGGTTAGGGCTCGGTTTAGTGTACGGGTTAGGATTAGGGTACGCGTTAGGGTTAGGGTACGGGTTAGGGTTAGGGTACGCGTTAGGGTGAGGGTAGTTATTAAACCTATCCCACTCTCTAGATAACCCTTAGCACTTAAAGGAATATTATTTGGGGGTCCAGCCATGGAGAAGAGTTTAGACACGAGGAGAATATAAGGAACACACCCATTATCAAGAAATCACATTAGGATTCTCTTTTTAACCTGTTCCTTAAAACACTAGTGCTTAGGAAATCTATTGGAGGCAGAAGCAGTCAAGGGTAGCTTAGGGTTAGGGTTAGGGTTAGGGTGAGGGTTAGGGTATGGCTTAGGGTACGGGTTCGGGGAGGGGTTCGGGTAGGGCGTAGGGTATGGGTTAGGGTTAGGGTTAGGGTTAGTGTTAGGGTTAGGGCTCGGTTTAGGGTACGGGTTAGGATTAGGGTACGCGTTAGTGTTAGGGTAGGTGTTAGGGTTAGGGTACGCGATAGGGTCAGGTTAGTTATTAAACCTATCCCACTCTCTAGATACCCGTTAGCACGTAAAGGAATATTATTTGGGGGTCCAGCCATGGAGAAGAGTTTAGACAATAGGAGAAGATAAGGAACACACCCATTATCAAGAAATCACATTAGGATACTCTTTTTAACCTGTTCCTTAAAACACTAGTGCTTAGGAAATCTATTGGAGGCAGAAGCAGTCAAGGGTAGCTTAGGGTTAGGGTTAGGGTTAGGGTGAGGGTTAGGGTATGGCTTAGGGTACTGTTTCGGGGATGGGTTCGGGTAGGGCGTAGGGTATGGGGTAGGATTAGCTTTAGGGTTAGTGTTAGGGTTAGGGCTCGGTTTAGGGTACGGGTTAGGATTAGGGTACGCATTAGGGTTAGGGTAGGGGTTAGGGTTAGGGTACGCGTTAGGGTGGGGGTAGTTATTAAAACTATCCCACTCTCTAGATACCCCTTAGCACGTAAAGGAATATTATTTGGGGGTCCAGCCTTGGAGAAGAGTTTAGACACGAGGAGAATATAAGGAACACATCCATTATCAAGAAATCACATTAGGATTCTCTTTTTAACCTGTTCCTTAAAACACTACTGCTTAGGAAATCTATTGGAGGCAGAAGCAGTCAAGGGTAGCTTAGGGTTAGGGTTAGGGTTAGGGTGAGGTTTAGGGTATGGCTTAGGGTACGGGTTCGGGGAGGGGTTCGGGTAGGGCGTAGGGTATGGGTTAGGGTTAGGGTTAGGGCTAGTGTTAGGGTTAGGGCTCGGTTTGGGGTACGGGTTAGGATTAGGGCACGCGTTAGGGTTAGTGTAGGGGTTAGGGTTAGGGTACAGGTTAGGGTGAGGGTAGTTATTAAACCTATCACACTCTCTAGATACCCCTTAGCACGTAAAGGAATATTATTTGGGGGTCCAGCCATGGAAAAGAATTTAGACAAGAGGAGAAGATAAGGAACACACCCATTATCAAGAAATCACATTAGGATTCTCTTTTTAACCTGTTCCTTAAATCACTAGTGCTTAGGAAATCTATTGGAGGCAGAAGCCGTCAAGGGTAGCTTAGGGTTAGGGTTAGGGTGAGGGTTAGGGTATGGCTTAGGGTACGGGTTCGGGGATGGGTTCGGGTAGGGCGTAGGGTATGGGTAAGGGTTAGGGTTAGGGTTAGTGTTAGGGTTAGGGCTCGGTTAAGGGTTCGGGTTAGGATTAGGGTACGCGTTATTGTTAAGGTAGCGGTTAGGGTTAGGGTACGCTTTAGGGTGAGGGTAGTTATTAAACCTATCCCACTCTCTAGATACCCCTTAGCACGTAAAGGAATATTATTTGGGGGTCCAGCCATGGAGAAGGTTTTAGACACTAGGAGAAGATAAGGAACACACCCATTATCAAGAAATCACAATATGATTCTCTTTTTAAACTGTTCCTTAAAACACTAGTGGTTAGGAAATCTATTGGAGGCAGAAGCACTCAAGGGTAGCTTAGGGTTAGGGTTAGGGTGAGGGTGAGGGTTAGGGTACGGCTTACGATAAGGGTTCGGGGAGGGGTTCGGGTAGGGCGTAGGGTATGGGTTAGGGTTAGGGTTAGGGCTAGTGTTAGGGTTAGGGCTCTGTTTAGGGTACGGGTTAGGATTAGGGTATGCGTTAGGGTTAGGGTAGGGGTTAGGGTTAGGCTACGCGATAGGGTGAGGGTAGTTATTAAACCTATCACACTCTCTAGATACCCCTTAGCACATAAAGTAATATTATTTGGGGGTCCATCCATGGAGAAGAGTTTAGACACTAGGAGAAGATAAGGAACACACCCATTATCACGAAATCACATTAGGATTCTCTTTTTAACATGTTCCTTAAAACACTAGTGCTTAGGAAATCTATTGGAGGCAGAAGCCGTCAAGGGTAGCTTAGGGTTAGGGTTAGGGTTAGGGTGAGGGTTAGGGTACGGCTTAGGGCACGGGTTCGGGGAGGGGTTCGGGTAGGGCGTAGGGTATGGGTTAGGGTTAGGGTTAGGGTTAGTGTTAGGTTTAGGGCTCGGTTTAGGGTACGGGTTAGGATTAGGGTACGTGTTAGCGTTAGTGTACGCGTTAGGGATAGGGTTAGGGTTAGGGTGAGGGTTAGGGTACGGCTTAGGGTACGGGTTAGGTGAGGGGTTCGGGTAGGGCGTAGGGTATGGGTTAGGGTTAGGGTTAGGGTTAGTGTTAGGGTTAGGGCTCGGTTTAGGGTACGGTTTAGGATTAGTGTATGCGTTAGTGTTAGGGTAGGGGTTAGGGTTAGGGTACGCATTAGGGTTAGGGTAGTTATTAAACCTATCCCACTCTGTAGATACCCCTTAGCACGTAAAGGAATATTATTTTGGGGTCCAGCCATGGAGAAGAGTTTCGACACTAGGATAAGATAAAGATCACACCCATTATGAAGAAATCACATTAGGATTCTCTTTTTAACCTATTCCTTAAAACACTAGTGCTGAGGAAATCTATTGGAGGCAGAAGCAGTCAAGGGTAGCTTAGGGTTAGGGTTAGGGTTAGGGTGAGGGTTAGGGTACGGGTTCGGGGACGGGTTCGGGAAGGGCGTAGGGTATGGGTTAGGATTAGGGTACGCGTTAGGGTTAGGGTAGGGGTTAGGGTTAGGGTACGCATTAGGGTGAGGGTAGTTATTAAACCTATCCCACTCTCTAAATACCCCTTAGCACGTAAAGGAATATTATTTGGGGGTCCAGCCAAGGAGAAGAGTTTAGACACGAGGAGAAGATAAGGAACACACCCATTATCACGAAATCACATTAGGATTCTCTTTTTAACCTGTTCCTTAAAACACTAGTGCTTAGGAAATCTATTGGAGGCAGAAGCAGTCAAGGGTAGCTTAGGGTTAGGGTTAGGGTTAGGGTGAGGGTTAGGGTACGGCTTAGGGCACTGGTTCGGGGAGGTGTTCGGGTAGGGCGTAGGGTATGGGTTAGGGTTAGGGTTAGGGTTAGGGTTAGGGTTAAGGCTCGGTTTAGGGTACGGGTTAGGATTAGGGTACGTGTTAGGGTTAGTGTACGCGTTAGGGTGAGGGTAGTTATTAAACCTATTCGACTCTCTAGATACCCCTTAGCACATACAGGAATATTATTGGGGGTCCAGCCATGGAGAAGAGTTTAGACACTAGGAGAAGATAAGGAACACAGCCATTATCACGAAATCACATTAGGATTCTCTTTTTAACCCTGTTCCTTAAAACACTAGTGCTTAGGAAATCTTTTGGAGGCAGAAGCAGTCAAGGGTAGCTTAGGGTTAGTGTTAGGGTTAGGGTGAGGGTTAGGGTATGGCTTAGGGTACGGGTTCAGGGAGGGGTTCGGGTAGGGCGTAGGGTATGGGTTAGGGTTAGGGTTAGGGTTAGTGTTAGAGTTAGGGCTCGGTTTAGGGTACGGGTTAGGATTAGGGTACGCGTTACGGTTAGGGTAGGGGTTAGTGTTAGGGTACGCGTTAGGGTGGGGGTAGTTATTAAACCTATCCCACTCTCTAGATACCCCTTAGCACGTAAAGGAATATTATTTGGGGGTCCAGCCTTGGAGAAGAGTTTAGACACGAGGAGAATATAAGGAACACATCCATTATCAAGAAATCACTTTAGGATTCTCTTTTTAACCTGTTCCTTAAAACACTAGTGCTTAGGAAATCTATTGGAGGCAGAAGCAGTCAAGGGTAGCTTAGGGTTAGGGTGAGGGTTAGGGTGAGGGTTAGGGTACGGCTTACGATAAGGGTTCGGGGAGGGGTTCGGGTAGGGCGTAGGGTATGGGTTAGGGTTAGGGTTAGGGCTAGTGTTAGGGTTAGGGCTCGGTTTAGGGTACGGGTTAGGATTAGGGTATGCGTTAGGGTTAGGGTAGGGGTTAGGGTTAGGGTACGCGTTAGGGTGAGGGTAGTTATTAAACCTATCCCACTCTCTAGATACCCCTTAGCACGTAAAGGAATATTATTTGGGGGTCCAGCCATGGAGAAGAGTTTAGACACGAGGAGAAGATAAGGAACACACCCATTATCAATAAATCACATTAGGATTCTCTTTTTAACCTGTTCCTTAAATCACTAGTGCTTAGGAAATCTTTTGGAGGCAGAAGCCATCAAGGGTAGATTAGGGTTAAGGTTAGGGTTAGGGTGAGGGTTAGGGTACGGCTTAGGGTACGGGTTCGGGGAGGGGTTCGGGTAGGGCATAGGGTATGGGTTAGGGTTAGGGTTAGAGTTAGTGTTAGGGTTAGGGCTCGGTTTAGGTTATGGGTTAGGATTAGGGTACGCGTTAGGGTTAGGGTAGGGGTTAGTGTTAGGGTACGCGTTAGGGTGAGGGTAGTTATTAAACCTATCCCACTCTCTAGATACCCCTTAGCAGGTAAAGGAATATTATTTGGGGGTCCAGCCATGGAGAAGAGTTTAGACACTAGGAGAAGATAAGGAACACACCCATTATCACGAAATCACATTAGGATTCTCTTTTTAACCTGTTCCTTAAAACACTAGTGCTTAGGAAATCTATTGGAGGCAGAAGCAGTCAAGGGTAGCTTAGGGTTAGGGTTTGGGTTAGGGTGAGGGCTAGGGTATGGCTTAGGGTACGGGTTCGGGGAGGGGTTCGGGTAGGGCGTAGGGTATGGGTTAGGGTTAGGGTTAGGGTTAGTGTTAGGATTAGGGCTCGGTTTAGGGTACGGGTTAGGATTAGGGTACGCGTTAGGGTTAGGGTAGGGGTTAGGGTTAGGGTACGCGATAGGGTGAGGGTAGTTATTAAACCTATCACACTCTCTAGATACCCCTTAGCACATAAAGTAATATTATTTGGGGGTCCATCCATGGAGAAGAGTTTAGACACGAGGAGAAGATAAGGAACACACCCATTATCACGAAATCACATTAGGATTCTCTTTTTAACCTGTTCCTTAAAACACTAGTGCTTAGGAAATCTATTGGAGGCAGAAGCAGTCAAGGGTAGCTTAGGGTTAGTGTTAGGGTTAGGGTGAGGGTTAGGGTATGGCTTAGGGTACGGGTTCAGGGAGGGGTTCGGGTAGGGCGTAGGGTATGGGTTAGGGTTAGGGTTAGGGTTAGTGTTAGGGTTAGGGCTCGGTTTAGGGTACGGGTTAGGATTAGGGTACGCGTTAGGGTTAGGGTAGGGGTTAGGGTTAGGGTACGCGTTAGGGTGGGGGTAGTTATTAAACCTATCACACTCTCTAGATACCCCTTAGCACGTAAAGGAATATTATTTGGGGGTCCAGCCTTGGAGAAGAGTTTAGAGACGAGGAGAATATAAGGAACACACCCATTATCAAGAAATCACATTAGGATTCTCTTTTTAACCTGTTCCTTAAAACACTAGTGCTTAGGAAATCTATTGGAGGCAGAAGCAGTCAAGGGTAGCTTAGGGTTAGGGTTAGGGTTAGGGTGAGGGTTAGGGTACGGCTTAGGGTACGGGTTCGGGGAGGGGTTCGGGTAGGGCGTAGGGTATGGGTTAGGGTTAGTGTTATGGTTAGGGCTCGGTTTAGGGTACGGGTTAGGATTAGGGTACGCGTTAGGGTTAGGGTAGGGGTTAGGGTTAGGGTACGTGTTAGGGTGAGGGTAGTTATTAAACCTATCACACTCTCTAGATACCCCTTAGCACATAAAGGAATATTATTTGGGGGTCCAGCCATGGAGAAGAGTTTAGACACGAGGAGAAGATAAGGAACACACCCATTATCAAGAAATCACATTAGGATTCTCTTTTTAACATGTTCCTTAAAACACTAGTGCTTAGGAAATCTATTGGAGGCAGAAGCCGTCAAGGGTAGCTTAGGGTTAGGGTTAGGGTTAGGTTTAGGGTGAGGGTTAGGGTACGGCTTAGGGCACGGTTTCGGGGAGGGGTTCGGGTAGGGCGTAGGGTATGGGTTAGGGTTAGGGTTAGGTTTAGTGTTAGGGTTAGGGCTCGGTTTAGGGTACGGGTTAGGATTAGGGTACGCGTTAGGGTTAGTGTACGCGTTAGGGTGAGGGTAGTTATTAAACCTATCCCACTCTCTAGGTACCCCTTAGCACGTACAGGAATATTTTGGGGGTCCAGCCATGGAGAAGAGTTTAGACACGAGGAGAAGATAAGGAACACACCCATTATCACGAAATCACATTAGGATTCTCTTTTTAACCTGTTCCTTAAAACACTAGTGCTTAGGAAATCTATTGGAGGCAGAAGCCGTCAAGGGTAGCTTAGGGTTAGGGTTAGGGTTAGGGTGAGGGTTAGGGTACGGCTGAGGGTACGGGTTCGGGGAGGGGTTCAGGTAGGGCGTAGGGTATGGGTTAGAGTTAGGGTTAGGGTTAGTGTTAGGGTTAGGGCTCGGTTTAGGGTACGGGTTAGGATTAGGGTACGCGTTAGGGTTAGGGTAGGGGTTAGGGTTAGGGTACGCGTTAGGGTGGGGGTAGTTATTAAACCTATCACACTCTCTAGATACCCCTTAGCACGTAAAGGAATATTATTTGGGGGTCCAGCCATGGAGAAGAGTTTAGACACTAGGAGAAGATAAGGAATACACCCATTATCAAGAAATCAAATTAGGATTCTCTTTTTAACCTGTTCCTTAAAACACTAGTGCTTAGGAAATCTATTGGAGGCAGAAGCAGTCAAGGGTAGCTTAGGGTGAGTGTTAGGGTTAGGGTGAGGTTTAGGGTACGGCTTAGGGTACGGGTTCGGGGAGGTGTTCGGGTAGGGCGTAGGCTATGGGTTAGGGTTAGGGTTAGGGCTAGTGTTAGGGTTAGGGCTCGGTTTGGGGTACGGGTTAGGATTAGGGTACGCATTAGGGTTAGGGTAGGGGTTAGGGTTAGGGTACACGTTAGGGTGAGGGTAGTTATTAAACCTATCACACTCTCTAGATACCCCTTAGCACGTAAAGGAATATTATTTGGGGGTCCAGCCATGGAAAAGAGTTTAGACAAGAGGAGAAGATAAGGAACACACCCATTATCAAGAAATCACATTAGGATTCTCTTTTTAACCTTTTCCTTAAATCACTAGTGCTTAGGAAATGTATTGGAGGCAGAAGCCGTCAAGGGTAGCTTAGGGTTAGGGTTAGGGTTAGGGTGAGGGTTAGGGTACGGCTTAGGGTACGGGTTCGGGGAGGGATTCGGGTAGGGCGTAGGGTATGGGTTAGAGTTAGGGTTAGGGTTAGTGTTAGGGTTAGGGCTCGGTTAAGGTTTCGGGTTAGGATTAGGGTACGCGTTAGTGTTAGGGTAGGGGTTAGGGTTAGGGTACGCTTTAGGGTGAGGGTAGTTATTAAACCTATCCCACTCTCTAGATACCCCTTAGCACGTAAAGGAATATTATTTGGGGGTCCAGCCATGGAGAAGGGTTTAGACACTAGGAGAAGATAAGGAATACACCCATTATCACGAAATCACATTAGGATTCTCTTTTTAACCTGTTCCTTAAAACACTAGTGCTTAGGAAATCTATTGGAGGCAGAAGCCGTCAAGGGTAGCTTAGGGTTAGGGTTAGGGTTAGGGTGAGGGTTAGGGTACGGTTTAGGGTACGGGTTCAGGGAGGGGTTCGGATAGGGCCTAGGGTATGGGTTAGGGTTAGGGTTAGAGTTAGTGTTAGGGTTAGGGCTCGGTTTAGGTTACGGGTTAGGATTAGGGTACGCGCTAGGGTTAGTGTAGCGGTTAGGGTTAGGGTATGCGTTAAGGTGAGGGTAGTTAATAAACCTATCCCACTCTCTAGATATCCCTTAGCACGTATAGGAATATTATTTGGGGGTCCAGGCATGGAGAAGAGTTTAGACACTAGGAGAAGATAAGGAACACACCCATTATCACGGAATCTCATTAGGATTCTCTTTTTAACCTGTTCCTTAAAACACTAGTGCTTAGGAAATCTATTGGAGGCAGAAGCAGTCAAGGGTAGCTTAGGGTTAGGGTTAGGGTTAGGGTGAGGGCTAGGGTATGGCTTAGGGTACGGGTTCGGGGAGGGGTTCGGGTAGGGCGTAGGGTATGGGTTAGGGTTAGGGTTAGGGTTAGTGTTAGGGTTACGGCTCGGTTTAGGGTATGGGTTAGGATTAGGGAACGCGTTAGGGTTAGGGTAGGGGTTAGGGTTAGGGTACGTGTTAGGGTGAGGGTAGTTATTAAACCTATCCCACTCTCTAGATACCCCTTAGTACGTAAAGGAATATTATTTGGGGGTCCAGCCATGGAGAAGAGTTTAGACACGAGGAGAAGATAAGGAACACACCCATTATCAAGAAATCACATTAGGATTCTCTTTTTAACCTGTTCCTTAAAACACTAGTGCTTAGGAAATCTATTGGAGGCAGAAGCAGTCAAGGGTAGCTTAGGGTTAGGGTTAGGGTTAGGGTGAGGGTTAGGGTACGGCTTACGATAAGGGTTCGAGGAGGGGTTCGGGTAGGGCGTAGGGTATGGGTTAGGGTTAGGGTTAGGGCTAGTGTTAGGGTTAGGGCTCGGTTTAGGGTACGGGTTAGGATTAGGGTATGCGTTAGGGTTAGGGTAGGGGTTAGGGTTAGGGTACGCGTTAGGGTGAGGGTAGTTATTAAACCTATCCCACACTCTAGATACTCCTTAGCACGTAAAGGAATATTATTTGGGGGTCCAGCCATGGAGAAGAGTTTAGACACGAGGAGAAGATAAGGAACACACCCATTATCAAGAAATCACATTAGGATTCTCTTTTTAACCTGTTCCTTAAATCACTAGTGCTTAGGAAATCTATTGGAGGCAGAAGCCGTCAAGGGTAGCTTAGGGTTAGGGTTAGGGTTAGGGTGACGGCTAGGGTATGGCTTACGGTACGGGTTCGGGGAGGGGTTCGGGTAGGGCGTAGGGTATGGGTTAGGGTTAGTGTTATGGTTAGGGCTCGGTTTAGGGTACGGGTTAGGATTAGGGTACGCGTTAGGGTTAGGGTAGGTGTTAGGGTTAGGGTACGTGTTAGGGTGAGGGTAGTTATTAAACCTATCACACTCTCTAGATACCCCTTAGCACATAAAGGAATATTATTTGGGGGTCCAGCCATGGAGAAGAGTTTAGACACGAGGAGAAAATAAGGAACACACCCATTATCAAGAAATCACATTAGGATTCTCTCTTTCACATGTTCCTTAAAACACTAGTGCTTAGGAAATCGATTGGAGGCAGAAGCCGTCAAGGGTAGCTTAGGGTTAGGGTTAGGGTTAGGTTTAGGGTGAGGGTTAGGGTACGGCTTAGGGCACGGTTTCGGGGAGGGGTTCAGGTATGGCGTAGGGTATGGGTTAGGGTTAGGGTTAGGGTTAGTGTTAGGGTTAGGGCTCGGTTTAGGGTACGGGTTAGGATTAGGGTACGCGTTAGGGTTAGTGTACGCGTTAGGGTGAGGGTAGTTATTAAACCTATCCCAATCTCTAGATATCCCTTAGCACGTACAGGAATATTATTGGGGGTCCAGCCATGGAGAAGAGTTTAGACACTAGGAGAAGATAAGGAACACACCCATTATCACGAAATCACATTAGGATTCTCTTTTTAACCTGTTCCTTAAAACACTAGTGCTTAGGAAATCTATTGGAGGCAGAAGCAGTCAAGGGTAGCTTAGGGTTAGGGTTAGGGTTATGGTGAGGGTTAGGGTATGGCTTAGGGTACGGGTTCGGGGAGGGGTTCGGGTAGGGTGTAGGGTATGGGTTAGGGTTAGGGTTAGGGTTAGTGTTAGGGTTACGGCTCGGTTTAGGTTACGGGTTAGGATTAGGGTACGCGTTAGTGTTAGGGTAGGGGTTAGGGTTAGGGTACGCGTTAGGGTGGGGGTAGTTATTAAACCTATCACACTCTCTAGATACCCCTTAGCACGTAAAGGAATATTATTTGGGGGTCCAGCCTTGGAGAAGAGTTTAGACACGAGGAGAATATAAGGAACACACCCATTATCACGAAATCACATTAGGATTCTCTTTTTAACCTGTTCCTTAAAACACTAGTGCTTAGGAAATCTATTGGAGGCATAAGCAGTCAAGGGTAGCTTAGGGTTAGGGTTAGGGTTAGGGTGAGGGTTAGGGTACGGCTTAGGGTACGGGTTCGGGGAGGGGTTCGGGTAGGGCGTAGGGTATGGGTTAGGGTTAGGGTTAGGGCTAGTGTTAGGGTTAGGGCTCGGTTTAGGGTACGGGTTAGGATTAGGGTATGCGTTAGGGTTAGGGTAGGGGTTAGGGTTAGGATACGCGTTAGAGTGAGGGTAGTTATTAAACCTATCCCACTCTCTAGATAGCCCTTAGCACGTAAAGGAATATTATTTGGGGGTCCAGCCATGGAGAAGAGTTTAGACACGAGGAGAAGATAAGGAACACACCCATTATCAAGAAATCACATTAGGATTCTCTTTTTAACCTGTTCCTTAAATCACTAGTGCTTAGGAAATCTATTGGAGGCAGAAGCCGTCAAGGGTAGCTTAGGGTTAGGGTTAGGGTTAGGGTGAGGGTTAGGGTACGGCTTAGGGTACGGGTTCGGGGAGGGGTTCAGGTAGGGCGTAGGGTATGGGTTAGAGTTAGGGTTAGGGTTAGTGTTAGGGTTAGGGCTCGGTTTAGGGTACGGGTTAGGATTAGGGTACGCGTTAGTGTTAGGGTAGGGGTTAGGGTTAGGGTACACTTTAGGGTGAGGGTAGTTATTAAACCTATCCCACTTTCTAGATACCCCTTAGCACGTAAAGGAATATTATTTGGGCGTCCAGCCATGGAGAAGGGTTTAGACACTAGGAGAAGATAAGGAACACACCCATTATCAAGAAATCACAATATGATTCTCTTTTTAAACTGTTCCTTAAAACACTAGTGGTTAGGAAATCTATTGGAGGCAGAAGCAGTCAAGGGTAGCTTAGGGTTAGGGTTAGGGTTAGGGTGAGGGTTAGGGTTCGGCTTAGGGTATGGGTTCGGGGAGGGGTTCGGGTAGGGCGTAGGGTATGGGTTAGGGTTAGAGTTAGGGTTAGTGTTAGGGTTAGGGCTCGGTTTAGGGTACGGGTTAGGATTAGGGTACTCGTTAGGTTTAGGGTAGCGGTTAGGGTTAGGGTACGCGTTAGGGTGAGGGTAGTTATTAAACCTATCACACTCTCTAGATACCCCTTAGCACGTAAAGGAATATTATTTGGGGGTCCAGCCATGGAGAAGAGTTTAGACACTAGAAGAAGATAAGGAACACACCCATTATCACGAAATCACATTAGGATTCTCTTTTTAACCTGTTCCTTAAAACACTAGTGCTTAGGAAATCTATTGGAGGCAGAAGCCGTCAAGGGTAGCTTAGGTTTAGGTTAGGGTTAGGGTGAGGGTTAGGGTACGGCTTAGGGTACGGGTTCGGGGAGGGGTTCAGGTAGGGCGTAGGGTATGGGTTAGGGTTAGGGTTAGGGCTAGGGTTAGGGTTAGGGCTCGGTTTAGTGTACGGGTTAGGATTAGGGTACGCGTTAGGGTTAGGGTACGGGTTAGGTTTAGGGTACGCGTTAGGGTGAGGGTAGTTATTAAACCTATCCCACTCTCTAGATAACCCTTAGCACTTAAAGGAATATTATTTGGGGGTCCAGCCATGGAGAAGAGTTTAGACACGAGGAGAATATAAGGAACACACCCATTATCAAGAAATCACATTAGGATTCTCTTTTTAACCTGTTCCTTAAAACACTACTGCTTAGGAAATCTATTGGAGGCAGAAGCAGTCAAGGGTAGCTTAGGGTTAGGGTTAGGGTTAGGGTGAGGGTTAGGGTATGGCTTAGGGTACGGGTTCGGGGAGGGGTTCGGGTAGGGCGTAGGGTATGGGTTAGGGTTAGGGTTAGGGTTAGTGTTAGGGTTAGGGCTCGGTTTAGGGTACGGGTTAGGATTAGGGTACGCGTTAGTGTTAGGGTAGGTGTTAGGGTTAGGGTACGCGATAGGGTCAGGTTAGTTATTAAACCTATCCCACTCTCTAGATACCCGTTAGCACGTAAAGGAATATTATTTGGGGGTCCAGCCATGGAGAAGAGTTTAGACAATAGGAGAAGATAAGGAACACACCCATTATCAAGAAATCACATTAGGATACTCTTTTTAACCTGTTCCTTAAAACACTAGTGCTTAGGAAATCTATTGGAGGCAGAAGCAGTCAAGGGTAGCTTAGGGTTAGGGTTAGGGTTAGGGTGAGGGTTAGGGTATGGCTTAGGGTACTGTTTCGGGGATGGGTTCGGGTAGGGCGTAGGGTATGGGGTAGGATTAGCTTTAGGGTTAGTGTTAGGGTTAGGGCTCGGTTTAGGGTACGGGTTAGGATTAGGGTACGCATTAGGGTTAGGGTAGGGGTTAGGGTTAGGGTACGCGTTAGGGTGGGGGTAGTTATTAAAACTATCCCACTCTCTAGATACCCCTTAGCACGTAAAGGAATATTATTTGGGGGTCCAGCCTTGGAGAAGAGTTTAGACACGAGGAGAATATAAGGAACACATCCATTATCAAGAAATCACATTAGGATTCTCTTTTTAACCTGTTCCTTAAAACACTACTGCTTAGGAAATCTATTGGAGGCAGAAGCAGTCAAGGGTAGCTTAGGGTTAGGTTTAGGGTTAGGGTGAGGTTTAGGGTATGGCTTAGGGTACGGGTTCGGGGAGGGGTTCGGGTAGGGCGTAGGGTATGGGTTAGGGTTAGGGTTAGGGCTAGTGTTAGGGTTAGGGCTCGGTTTGGGGTACGGGTTAGGATTAGGGCACGCGTTAGGGTTAGTGTAGGGGTTAGGGTTAGGGTACAGGTTAGGGTGAGGGTAGTTATTAAACCTATCACACTCTCTAGATACCCCTTAGCACGTAAAGGAATATTATTTGGGGGTCCAGCCATGGAAAAGAATTTAGACAAGAGGAGAAGATAAGGAACACACCCATTATCAAGAAATCACATTAGGATTCTCTTTTTAACCTGTTCCTTAAATCACTAGTGCTTAGGAAATCTATTGGAGGCAGAAGCCGTCAAGGGTAGCTTAGGGTTAGGGTTAGGGTGAGGGTTAGGGTATGGCTTAGGGTACGGGTTCGGGGATGGGTTCGGGTAGGGCGTAGGGTATGGGTAAGGGTTAGGGTTAGGGTTAGTGTTAGGGTTAGGGCTCGGTTAAGGGTTCGGGTTAGGATTAGGGTACGCGTTATTGTTAAGGTAGCGGTTAGGGTTAGGGTACGCTTTAGGGTGAGGGTAGTTATTAAACCTATCCCACTCTCTAGATACCCCTTAGCACGTAAAGGAATATTATTTGGGGGTCCAGCCATGGAGAAGGTTTTAGACACTAGGAGAAGATAAGGAACACACCCATTATCAAGAAATCACAATATGATTCTCTTTTTAAACTGTTCCTTAAAACACTAGTGGTTAGGAAATCTATTGGAGGCAGAAGCACTCAAGGGTAGCTTAGGGTTAGGGTTAGGGTGAGGGTGAGGGTTAGGGTACGGCTTACGATAAGGGTTCGGGGAGGGGTTCGGGTAGGGCGTAGGGTATGGGTTAGGGTTAGGGTTAGGGCTAGTGTTAGGGTTAGGGCTCTGTTTAGGGTACGGGTTAGGATTAGGGTATGCGTTAGGGTTAGGGTAGGGGTTAGGGTTAGGCTACGCGATAGGGTGAGGGTAGTTATTAAACCTATCACACTCTCTAGATACCCCTTAGCACATAAAGTAATATTATTTGGGGGTCCATCCATGGAGAAGAGTTTAGACACTAGGAGAAGATAAGGAACACACCCATTATCACGAAATCACATTAGGATTCTCTTTTTAACATGTTCCTTAAAACACTAGTGCTTAGGAAATCTATTGGAGGCAGAAGCCGTCAAGGGTAGCTTAGGGTTAGGGTTAGGGTTAGGGTGAGGGTTAGGGTACGGCTTAGGGCACGGGTTCGGGGAGGGGTTCGGGTAGGGCGTAGGGTATGGGTTAGGGTTAGGGTTAGGGTTAGTGTTAGGTTTAGGGCTCGGTTTAGGGTACGGGTTAGGATTAGGGTACGTGTTAGCGTTAGTGTACGCGTTAGGGTTAGGGTTAGGGTTAGGGTGAGGGTTAGGGTACGGCTTAGGGTACGGGTTAGGTGAGGGGTTCGGGTAGGGCGTAGGGTATGGGTTAGGGTTAGGGTTAGGGTTAGTGTTAGGGTTAGGGCTCGGTTTAGGGTACGGTTTAGGATTAGTGTATGCGTTAGTGTTAGGGTAGGGGTTAGGGTTAGGGTACGCATTAGGGTTAGGGTAGTTATTAAACCTATCCCACTCTGTAGATACCCCTTAGCACGTAAAGGAATATTATTTTGGGGTCCAGCCATGGAGAAGAGTTTCGACACTAGGATAAGATAAAGATCACACCCATTATGAAGAAATCACATTAGGATTCTCTTTTTAACCTATTCCTTAAAACACTAGTGCTGAGGAAATCTATTGGAGGCAGAAGCAGTCAAGGGTAGCTTAGGGTTAGGGTTAGGGTTAGGGTGAGGGTTAGGGTACGGGTTCGGGGACGGGTTCGGGAAGGGCGTAGGGTATGGGTTAGGATTAGGGTACGCGTTAGGGTTAGGGTAGGGGTTAGGGTTAGGGTACGCATTAGGGTGAGGGTAGTTATTAAACCTATCCCACTCTCTAGATACCCCTTAGCACGTAAAGGAATATTATTTGGGGGTCCAGCCAAGGAGAAGAGTT
Organism: Balaenoptera acutorostrata; assembly: GCF_949987535.1. Lineage (NCBI taxonomy): Eukaryota > Metazoa > Chordata > Mammalia > Artiodactyla > Balaenopteridae > Balaenoptera > Balaenoptera acutorostrata. The sequence goes on along the minus strand of NW_026646356.1, from coordinate 637,975 downwards.
TAGACACGAGGAGAAGATAAGGAAAACACCCATTATCACGAAATCACATTAGGATTCTCTTTTTAACCTGTTCCTTAAAACACTAGTGCTTAGGAAATCTATTGGAGGCAGAAGCAGTCAAGGGTAGCTTGGGTTAGGGTTAGGGTGAGGGTTAGGGTACGGCTTAGGGCACTGGTTCGGGGAGGTGTTCGGGTAGGGCGTAGGGTATGGGTTAGGGTTAGGTTTAGGGTTAGTGTTAGGGTTAAGGCTCGGTTTAGGGTACGGGTTAGGATTAGGGTACGTGTTAGGGTTAGTGTACGCGTTAGGGTGAGGGTAGTTATTAAACCTATTCGACTCTCTAGATACCCCTTAGCACGTACAGGAATATTATTGGGGGTCCAGCCATGGAGAAGAGTTTAGACACTAGGAGAAGATAAGGAACACAGCCATTATCACGAAATCACATTAGGATTCTCTTTTTAACCTGTTCCTTAAAACACTAGTGCTTAGGAAATCTTTTGGAGGCAGAAGCAGTCAAGGGTAGCTTAGGGTTAGTGTTAGGGTTAGGGTGAGGGTTAGGGTATGGCTTAGGGTACGGGTTCAGGGAGGGGTTCTGGTAGGGCGTAGGGTATGGGTTAGGGTTAGGGTTAGGGTTAGTGTTAGAGTTAGGGCTCGGTTTAGGGTACGGGTTAGGATTAGGGTACGCGTTACGGTTAGGGTAGGGGTTAGTGTTAGGGTACGCGTTAGGGTGGGGGTAGTTATTAAACCTATCCCACTCTCTAGATACCCCTTAGCACGTAAAGGAATATTATTTGGGGGTCCAGCCTTGGAGAAGAGTTTAGACACGAGGAGAATATAAGGAACACATCCATTATCAAGAAATCACTTTAGGATTCTCTTTTTAACCTGTTCCTTAAAACACTAGTGCTTAGGAAATCTATTGGAGGCAGAAGCAGTCAAGGGTAGCTTAGGGTTAGGGTGAGGGTTAGGGTATGGCTTAGGGTACGGGTTCGGGAGGGGTTCGGGTAGGGCGTAGGGGTATGGGTTAGGGTTAGGGTTAGGGTTATTGTTAGGGTTAGGGCTCGGTTAAGGGTTCGGGTTAGGATTAGGGTATGCGTTATTGTTAAGGTAGCGGTTAGGGTTAGGGTACGCTTTAGGGTGAGGGTAGTTATTAAACCTATCCCACTCTCTAGATACCCCTTAGCACGTAAAGGAATATTATTTGGGGGTCCAGCCATGGAGAAGGGTTTAGACACTAGGAGAAGATAAGGAACACACCCATTATCAAGAAATCACAATATGATTCTCTTTTAAACTGTTCCTTAAAACACTAGTGGTTAGGAAATCTATTGGAGGCAGAAGCACTCAAGGGTAGCTTAGGGTTAGGGTTAGGGTTAGGGTGAGGGTTAGGGTACGGCTTACGATAAGGGTTCGGGGAGGGGTTCGGGTAGGGCGTAGGGTATGGGTTAGGGTTAGGGTTAGGGCTAGTGTTAGGGTTAGGGCTCGGTTTAGGGTACGGGTTAGGATTAGGGTATGCGTTAGGGTTAGGGTAGGGGTTAGGGTTAGGGTACGCGTTAGGGTGAGGGTAGTTATTAAACCTATCCCACTCTCTAGATACCCCTTAGCACGTAAAGGAATATTATTTGGGGGTCCAGCCATGGAGAAGAGTTTAGACACGAGGAGAAGATAAGGAACACACCCATTATCAATAAATCACATTAGGATTCTCTTTTTAACCTGTTCCTTAAATCACTAGTGCTTAGGAAATCTTTTGGAGGCAGAAGCCGTCAAGGGTAGATTAGGGTTAAGGTTAGGGTTAGGGTGAGGGTTAGGGTACGGCTTAGGGTACGGGTTCGGGGAGGGGTTCGGGTAGGGCATACGGTATGGGTTAGGGTTAGGGTTAGGGTTAGAGTTAGTGTTAGGGTTAGGGCTCGGTTTAGGTTATGGGTTAGGATTAGGGTACGCGTTAGGGTTAGGGTAGGGGTTAGTGTTAGGGTACGCGTTAGGGTGAGGGTAGTTATTAAACCTATCACACTCTCTAGATACCCCTTAGCAGGTAAAGGAATATTATTTGGGGGTCCAGCCATGGAGAAGAGTTTAGACACTAGGAGAAGATAAGGAACACACCCATTATCACGAAATCACATTAGGATTCTCTTTTTAACCTGTTCCTTAAAACACTAGTGCTTAGGAAATCTATTGGAGGCAGAAGCAGTCAAGGGTAGCTTAGGGTTAGGGTTTGGGTTAGGGTGAGGGCTAGGGTATGGCTTAGGGTACGGGTTCGGGGAGGGGTTCGGGTAGGGCGTAGGGTATGGGTTAGGGTTAGGGTTAGGGTTAGTGTTAGGATTAGGGCTCGGTTTAGGGTACGGGTTAGGATTAGGGTACGCGTTAGGGTTAGGGTAGGGGTTAGGGTTAGGGTACGCGATAGGGTGAGGGTAGTTATTAAACCTATCACACTCTCTAGATACCCCTTAGCACATAAAGTAATATTATTTGGGGGTCCATCCATGGAGAAGAGTTTAGACACGAGGAGAAGATAAGGAACACACCCATTATCACGAAATCACATTAGGATTCTCTTTTTAACATGTTCCTTAAAACACTAGTGCTTAGGAAATCTATTGGAGGCAGAAGCCGTCAAGGGTAGCTTAGGGTTAGGGTTAGGGTTAGGGTGAGGGTTAGGGTACGGCTTAGGGCACGGGTTCGGGGAGGGGTTCGGGTAGGGCGTAGGGTATGGGTTAGGGTTAGGGTTAGGGTTAGTGTTCGGTTTAGGGCTCGGTTTAGGGTACGGGTTAGGATTAGGGTACGTGTTAGGGTTAGTGTACGTGTTAGGGTGAGGGTAGTTATTAAACCTATTCCACTCTCTAGATACCCCTTAGCACGTCCAGGAATATTATTGGGGGTCCAGCCATGGAGAAGAGTTTAGACACTAGGAGAAGATAAGGAACACACCCATTATCAAGAAATCACATTAGGATTCTCTTTTTAACATGTTCCTTAAAACACTAGTGCTTAGGAAATCTATTGGAGGCAGAAGCAGTCAAGGGTAGCTTAGGGTTAGTGTTAGGGTTAGGGTGAGGGTTAGGGTGAGGGTAGTTATTAAACCTATTCCACTCTCTAGATACCCCTTAGCACGTACAGGAATATTATTGGTGGTCCAGCCATGGAGAAGAGTTTAGACACTAGGAGAAGATAAGGAACACACCCATTATCACGAAATCACATTAGGATTCTCTTTTTAACCTGTTCCTTAAAACACTAGTGCTTAGGAAATCTATTGGAGGCAGAAGCAGTCAAGGGTAGCTTAGGGTTAGTGTTAGGGATAGGGTGAGGGTTAGGGTATGGCTTAGGGTACGGGTTCAGGGAGGGGTTCGGGTAGGGCGTAGGGTATGGGTTAGGGTTAGGGTTAGGGTTAGTGTTAGGGTTAGGGCTCGGTTTAGGGTACGGGTTAGGATTAGGGTACGCGTTAGGGTTAGGGTAGGGGTTAGGGTTAGGGTACGCGTTAGGGTGGGGGTAGTTATTAAACCTATCACACTCTCTAGATACCCCTTAGCACGTAAAGGAATATTATTTGGGGGTCCAGCATTGGAGAAGAGTTTAGAGACGAGGAGAATATAAGGAACACACCCATTATCAAGAAATCACATTAGGATTCTCTTTTTAACCTGTTCCTTAAAACACTAGTGCTTAGGAAATCTATTGGAGGCAGAAGCAGTCAAGGGTAGCTTAGGGTTAGGGTTAGGGTTAGGGTGAGGGTTAGGGTACGGCTTAGGGTACGGGTTCGGGGAGGGGTTCGGGTAGGGCGTAGGGTATGGGTTAGGGTTAGGGTTAGGGTTAGTGTTAGGGTTAGGGCTCGGTTTAGGGTACGGGTTAGGATTAGGGTACGCGTTAGGGTTAGCGTAGGGGTTAGGGTTAGGGTACGCGTTAGGGTGGGGGTAGTTATTAAACCTATCACACTCTCTAGATACCCCTTAGCACGTAAAGGAATATTATTTGGGGGACAAGCCATGGAGAAGAGTTTAGACACTAGGAGAAGATAAGGAACACACCTATTATCAAGAAATCACATTAGGATTCTCTTTTTAACCTGTTCCTTAAAACACTAGTGCTTAGGAAATCTATTGGAGGCAGAAGCAGTCAAGGGTAGCTTAGGGTTAGGGTTAGGGTTAGGGTGAGGGTTAGGGTACGGCTTAGGGTACGGGTTCGGGAAGGGTTCGGGTAGGGCGTAGGGTATGGGTTAGGGTTAGGGTTAGGGCTAGTGTTAGGGTTAGGGCTCGGTTTAGGGTACGGGTTAGGATTAGGGTACGCGTTAGTGTTAGGGTAGGGGTTAGGGTTAGGGTACGCGTTAGGGTGAGGGTAGTTATTAAACCTATCCCACGCTCTAGATACCCCTTAGCACGTAAAGGAATATTATTTGGGGGTCCAGCCATGGAGAAGAGTTTAGACACTAGGAGAAGATAAGGAACACACCCATTATCAAGAAATCACATTAGGATTCTCTTTTTAACCTGTTCCTTAAAACACTAGTGCTTAGGAAATCTATTGGAGGCAGAAGCAGTCAAGGGTAGCTTAGGGTTAGGGTTAGGGTTAGGGTGAGGTTTAGGGTATGGCTTAGAGTACGGGTTTGGGGAGGGGTTCGGGTAGGGCGTAGGGTATGGTTTAGGGTTAGGGTTAGGGCTAGTGTTAGGGTTAGGGCTCGGTTTGGGGTACGGGTTAGGGTTAGGGTACACGTTAGGGTGAGGGTAGTTATTAAACCTATCACACTCTCTAGATACCCCTTAGCACGTAAAGGAATATTATTTGGGGGTCCAGCCATGGAAAAGAGTTTAGACAAGAGGAGAAGATAAGGAACACACCCATTATCAAGAAATCACATTAGGATTCTCTTTTTAACCTGTTCCTTAAATCACTAGCGCTTAGGAAATCTATTGGAGGCAGAAGCCGTCAAGGGTAGCTTAGGGTTAGGGTTAGGGTTAGGGTGAGGGTTAGGGTACGGCTTAGGGTACGGGTTCGGGGAGGGATTCGGATAGGGCGTAGGGTATGTGTTAGAGTTAGGGTTAGGGTTAGTGTTAGGGTTAGGGCTCGGTTAAGGGTTCGGGTTTGGATTAGGGTACGCGTTATTGTTAAGGTAGCGGTTAGGGTTAGGTTACGCTTTAGGGTGAGGGTAGTTATTAAACCTATCCCACTCTCTAGATACCCCTTAGCACGTAAAGGAATATTATTTGGGGGTCCAGCCATGGAGAAGGGTTTAGACACTAGGAGAAGATAAGGAACACACCCATTATCAAGAAATCACAATATGATTCTCTTTTTAAACTGTTCCTTAAAACACTAGTGGTTAGGAAATCTATTGGAGGCAGAAGCACTCAAGGGTAGCTTAGGGTTAGGGTTAGGGTTAGGGTGAGGGTTAGGGTACGGCTTAGGGTACGGGTTCGGGGAGGGATTCGGGTAGGGCGTAGGGTATGGGTTAGGGTTAGGGTTAGGGTTAGTGTTAGGGTTAGGGCTCGGTTTAGGGTATGGGTTAGGATTAGGGTACTCGTTAGGGTTAGGGTAGCGGTTAGGGTTAGGGTACGCGTTAGGGTGAGGGTAGTTATTAAGGTGAGGGTAGTTATTAAACCTATCCACTCTCTAGATACCCCTTAGGACGTAAAAGAATATTATTTGGGGGTCCAGCATGGAGAAGAGTTTAGACACCAGGATAAGATAAGGAACACACCCATTATCAAGAAGTCACATTAGGATTCTCTTTTGAACCTGTTTTTTAAAACACTACTGTTTAGGAAATCTATTGCAGCAGAAGCAGTCAAGGGTAGCTTAGCATTAGGGTTAGGGTTAGGGTACGGCTTAGGGTACGGGTTAGGTGAGGGGTTCGGGTAGGGCGTAGGGTATGGGTTAGGGTTAGGGTTAGGGTTAGTGTTAGGGTTAGGGCTCGGTTTAGGGTACGGTTTAGGATTAGTGTATGCGTTAGTGTTAGGGTAGGGGTTAGGGTTAGGGTACGCTTTAGGGTGAGGATAGTTATTAAACCTATCCCACTCTCTAGATACCCCTTTAGCACGTAAAGGAATATTGTTTGGGGGTCCAGCCATGGAGAAGAGTTTAGACACTAGGAGAAGATAAGGAACACACCCATTATCACGAAATCATATTAGGATTCTCTTTTTAACCTGTTCCTTAAAACACTAGTGCTTAGGAAATCTATTGGAGGCAGAAGCAGTCAAGGGTAGCTTAGGGTTAGTGTTAGGGTTAGGGTGAGGGCTAGGGTATGGCTTAGGGTACGGGTTCGGGGAGGGGTTCGGGTAGGGCGTAGGGTATGGGTTAGTGTTAGGGTTAGGGCTAGTGTTAGGTTTAGGCCTCGGTTTAGGATACGGGTTAGGATTAGGGTACGCGTTAGGGTTAGGGTAGGGTTAGGGTTAGGGTACGCGTTAGGGTGAGGTAGTTATTAAACCTATCCTACTCTCTAGATACCCTTAGCACGTAAAGGAATATTATTGGGGTCCAGCCATGGAGAAGAGTTTAGACACGAGGAGAAGATAAGGAACACACCCATTATCAAGAAATCACATTAGGATTCTCTTTTTAACCTGTTCCTTAAAACACTAGTGCTGAGGAAATCTATTGGAGGCAGAAGCAGTCAAGGGTAGCTTAGGTTAGGGTTAGGTTTAGGGTGAGGTTAGGGTACGGGTTCGGGACGGGTTCGAGAAGGGCGTAGGGTATGGGTTAGGATTAGGTACGCGTTAGGTAGTGGTTAGGGTAGGGGTTAGGTTAGGGTACGCATTAGGGTGAGGTAGTTATTAAACCTATCCCTCTCTCTAGACTACCCTTAGCACGTAAAGGAATATTATTTGGGTCAGCCATGGGACGAAGAGAGTTAGACACTAGGAGAAGATAAGGAACACACCCATTATCACGAAATCACATTAGGATTCTCTTTTTAACCTGTTCCTTAAAACACTAGTGCTTAGGAAATCTATTGGAGGCAGAAGCAGTCAAGGGTAGCTTAGGGTTAGGGTTTGGGTTAGGGTGAGGGCTAGGGTATGGCTTAGGGTACGGGTTCGGGGAGGGTTCGGGTAGGGCGTAGGGTATGGGTTAGGGTAGGGTTAGGGTTAGTGTTAGGGTTAGGCTCGGTTTAGGTTACGGGTTAGGATTAGGGTACGCGTTAGGGTTAGGGTAGGGTTAGGGTAGGGTACGCGTTAGGGTGGGGGTAGTTATTAAACCTATCACACTCTCTAGATACCCTTAGCACGTAAAGAATATTATTTGTGGGTCCAGCCATGGAGAAGAGTTTAGACACTAGGAGAAGATAAGGAACACACCCATTATCAAGAATCACATTAGGATTCTCTTTTAACCTGTTCCTTAAAACACTAGTGCTTAGAAATCTATTGGAGGCAGAAGCAGTCAAGGGTAGCTTAGGGTTAGGGGTAGGGTTAGGGTGAGGGTTAGGGTACGGCTTAGGGTACGGGTTCGGGGAGGGGTTCGGGTAGGGCGTAGGCTATGGGTTAGGGTTAGGGTTAGGGTTAGTGTTTGGGTTAGGGCTCGGTTTAGGGTACGGGTTAGGATTAGGGTACGCGTTAGTGTTAGGGTAGGGGTTAGGGTTAGCGTATGCGATAGGGTGAGGTTAGTTATTAAACCTATCCCACTCTCTAGATACCCCTTAGCACGTAAAGGAATATTATTTGGGGATCCAGCCATGGAGAAGTGTTTAGACACTAGGAGAAGATAAGGAACACACCCATTATCAAGAAATCACTTTAGGATTCTCTTTTTAACCTGTTCCTTAAAACACTAGTGCTTAGGAAATCTATTGGAGGCAGAAGCAGTCAAGGGTAGCTTAGGGTTAGGGTTAGGGTTAGGGTGAGGTTTAGGGTATGGCTTAGGGTACGGGTTCGGGGAGGGGTTCGGGTAGGGCGTAGGGTATGGGTTAGGGTTAGGGTTAGGGCTAGTGTTAGGGTTAGGGCTCGGTTTGGGGTACGGGTTAGGATTAGGGTACGCGTTAGCGTTAGTGTAGGGGTTAAGGTTAGGGTACACGTTAGGGTGAGGGTAGTTATTAAACCTATCACACTCTCTAGATACCCCTTAGCACGTAAAGGAATATTATTTGGGGGTCCAGCCATGGAAAAGAGTTTAGACAAGAGGAGAAGATAAGGAACACACCCATTATCACGAAATCACATTAGGATTCTCTTTTTAACCTGTTCCTTAAAACACTAGTGCTTAGGAAATCTATTGGAGGCAGAAGCAGTCAAGGGTAGCTTAGGGTTAGTGTTAGGGTTAGGGTGAGGGTTAGGGTATGGCTTAGGGTACGGGTTCAGGGAGGGGTTCGGGTAGGGCGTAGGGTATGGGTTAGGGTTAGGGTTAGGGTTAGTGTTAGGATTAGGGCTCGGTTTAGGGTACGGGTTAGGATTAGGGTACGCGTTAGGGTTAGGGTAGGGGTTAGGTTTAGGGTACGCGTTAGGGTGGGGGTAGTTATTAAACCTATCACACTCTCTAGATACCCCTTAGCACGTAAAGGAATATTATTTGGGGGTCGAGCCTTGGAGAAGAGTTTAGAGACGAGGAGAATATAAGGAACACACCCATTATCAAGAAATCACATTAGGATTCTCTTTTTAACCTGTTCCTTAAAACACTAGTGCTTAGGAAATCTATTGGAGGCAGAAGCAGTCAAGGGTAGCTTAGGGTTAGGGTTAGGGTTAGGGTGAGGGTTAGGGTACGGCTTAGGGTACGGGTTCGGGGAGGGGTTCGGGTAGGGCGTAGGGTATGGGTTAGGGTTAGGGTTAGGGTTAGTGTTAGGGTTAGGGCTCGGTTTAGGGTACGGGTTAGGATTAGGGTACGCGTTAGGGTTAGCGTAGGGGTTAGGGTTAGGGTACGCGTTAGGGTGGGGGTAGTTATTAAACCTATCACACTCTCTAGATACCCCTTAGCACGTAAAGGAATATTATTTGGGGGTCCAGCCATGGAGAAGAGTTTAGACACTAGGAGAAGATAAGGAACACACCTATTATCAAGAAATCACATTAGGATTCTCTTTTTAACCTGTTCCTTAAAACACTAGTGCTTAGGAAATCTATTGGAGGCAGAAGCAGTCAAGGGTAGCTTAGGGTTAGGGTTAGGGTTAGGGTGAGGGTTAGGGTACGGCTTAGGGTACGGGTTCGGGAAGGGTTCGGGTAGGGCGTAGGGTATGGGTTAGGGTTAGGGTTAGGGCTAGTGTTAGGGTTAGGGCTCGGTTTAGGGTACGGGTTAGGATTAGGGTACGCGTTAGTGTTAGGGTAGGGGTTAGGGTTAGGGTACGCGTTAGGGTGAGGGTAGTTATTAAACCTATCCCACGCTCTAGATACCCCTTAGCACGTAAAGGAATATTATTTGGGGGTCCAGGAATGGAGAAGAGTTTAGACACTAGGAGAAGATAAGGAACACACCCATTATCAAGAAATCACATTAGGATTCTCTTTTTAACCTGTTCCTTAAAACACTAGTGCTTAGGAAATCTATTGGAGGCAGAAGCAGTCAAGGGTAGCTTAGGGTTAGGGTTAGGGTTAGGGTGAGGTTTAGGGTATGGCTTAGGGTACGGGTTTGGGGAGGGGTTCGGGTAGGGCGTAGGGTATGGGTTAGGGTTAGGGTTAGGGCTAGTGTTAGGGTTAGGGCTCGGTTTGGGGTACGGGTTAGGATTAGGGTATGCGTTAGGGTTAGTGTAGGGGTTAGGGTTAGGGTACACGTTAGGGTGAGGGTAGTTATTAAACCTATCACACTCTCTAGATACCCCTTAGCACGTAAAGGAATATTATTTGGGGGTCCAGCCATGGAAAAGAGTTTAGACAAGAGGAGAAGATAAGGAACACACCCATTATCAAGAAATCACATTAGGATTCTCTTTTTAACCTGTTCCTTAAATCACTAGCGCTTAGGAAATCTATTGGAGGCAGAAGCCGTCAAGGGTAGCTTAGGGTTAGGGTTAGGGTTAGGGTGAGGGTTAGGGTACGGCTTAGGGTACGGGTTCGGGGAGGGATTCGGATAGGGCGTAGGGTATGTGTTAGAGTTAGGGTTAGGGTTAGTGTTAGGGTTAGGGCTCGGTTAAGGGTTCGGGTTTGGATTAGGGTACGTGTTATTGTTAAGGTAGCGGTTAGGGTTAGGTTACGCTTTAGGGTGAGGGTAGTTATTAAACCTATCCCACTCTCTAGATACCCCTTAGCACGTAAAGGAATATTATTTGGGGGTCCAGCCATGGAGAAGGGTTTAGACAGTAGGAGAAGATAAGGAACACACCCATTATCAAGAAATCACAATATGATTCTCTTTTTAAACTGTTCCTTAAAACACTAGTGGTTAGGAAATCTATTGGAGGCAGAAGCACTCAAGGGTAGCTTAGGGTTAGGGTTAGGGTTAGGGTGAGGGTTAGGGTACGGCTTAGGGTACGGGTTCGGGGAGGGATTCGGGTAGGGCGTAGGGTATGGTTTAGGGTTAGGGTTAGGGTTAGTGTTAGGGTTAGGGCTCGGTTTAGGGTATGGGTTAGGATTAGGGTACTCGTTAGGGTTAGGGTAGCGGTTAGGGTTAGGGTACGCGTTAGGGTGAGGGTAGTTATTAAACCTATCCCACTCTCTAGATACCCCTTAGGACGTAAAAGAATATTATTTGGGGGTCCAGCCATGGAGAAGAGTTTAGACACCAGGATAAGATAAGGAACACACCCATTATCAAGAAGTCACATTAGGATTCTCTTTTGAACCTGTTTTTTAAAACACTACTGTTTAGGAAATCTATTGCAGGCAGAAGCAGTCAAGGGTAGCTTAGCATTAGGGTTAGGGTTAGGGTACGGCTCAGGGTACGGGTTAGGTGAGGGGTTCGGGTAGGGCGTAGGGTATGGGTTAGGGTTAGTGTTAGGGTTAGTGTTAGGGTTAGGGCTCGGTTTAGGGTACGGTTTAGGATTAGTGTATGCGTTAGTGTTAGGGTAGGGGTTAGGGTTAGGGTACGCTTTAGGGTGAGGATAGTTATTAAACCTATCCCACTCTCTAGATACCCCTTAGCACGTAAAGGAATATTGTTTGGGGGTCCAGCCATGGAGAAGAGTTTAGACACTAGGAGAAGATAAGGAACACACCCATTATCACGAAATCATATTAGGATTCTCTTTTTAACCTGTTCCTTAAAACACTAGTGCTTAGGAAATCTATTGGAGGCAGAAGCAGTCAAGGGTAGCTTAGGGTTAGTGTTAGGGTTAGGGTGAGGGCTAGGGTATGGCTTAGGGTACGGGTTCGGGGAGGGGTTCGGGTAGGGCGTAGGGTATGGGTTAGGGTTAGGGTTAGGGCTAGTGTTAGGTTTAGGCCTCGGTTTAGGATACGGGTTAGGATTAGGGTACGCGTTAGGGTTAGGGTAGGGGTTAGGGTTAGGGTACGCGTTAGGGTGAGGGTAGTTATTAAACCTATCCTACTCTCTAAATACCCCTTAGCACGTAAAGGAATATTATTTGGGGGTCCAGCCATGGAGAAGAGTTTAGACACGAGGAGAAGATAAGGAACACACCCATTATCAAGAAATCACATTAGGATTCTCTTTTTAACCTGTTCCTTAAAACACTAGTGCTGAGGAAATCTATTGGAGGCAGAAGCAGTCAAGGGTAGCTTAGGGTTAGGGTTAGGGTTAGGGTGAGGGTTAGGGTACGGGTTCGGGGACGGGTTCGAGAAGGGCGTAGGGTATGGGTTAGGGTTAGGGTACGCGTTAGGGTTAGGGTAGGGGTTAGGGTTAGGGTACGCATTAGGGTGAGGGTAGTTATTAAACCTATCCCACTCTCTAGATACCCCTTAGCACGTAAAGGAATATTATTTGGGGGTCCAGCCATGGAGAAGAGTTTAGACACTAGGAGAAGATAAGGAACACACCCATTATCACGAAATCACATTAGGATTCTCTTTTTAACCTGTTCCTTAAAACACTAGTGCTTAGGAAATCTATTGGAGGCAGAAGCAGTCAAGGGTAGCTTAGGGTTAGGGTTTGGGTTAGGGTGAGGGCTAGGGTATGGCTTAGGGTACGGGTTCGGGGAGGGGTTCGGGTAGGGCGTAGGGTATGGGTTAGGGTTAGGGTTAGGGTTAGTGTTAGGGTTAGGGCTCGGTTTAGGTTACGGGTTAGGATTAGGGTACGCGTTAGGGTTAGGGTAGGGGTTAGGGTTAGGGTACGCGTTAGGGTGGGGGTAGTTATTAAACCTATCACACTCTCTAGATACCCCTTAGCACGTAAAGGAATATTATTTGTGGGTCCAGCCATGGAGAAGAGTTTAGACACTAGGAGAAGATAAGGAACACACCCATTATCAAGAAATCACATTAGGATTCTCTTTTTAACCTGTTCCTTAAAACACTAGTGCTTAGGAAATCTATTGGAGGCAGAAGCAGTCAAGGGTAGCTTAGGGTTAGGGGTAGGGTTAGGGTGAGGGTTAGGGTACGGCTTAGGGTACGGGTTCGGGGAGGGGTTCGGGTAGGGCGTAGGCTATGGGTTAGGGTTAGGGTTAGGGTTAGTGTTTGGGTTAGGGCTCTGTTTAGGGTACGGGTTAGGATTAGGGTACGCGTTAGGGTTAGGGTAGGGGTTAGGGTTAGGGTATGCGATAGGGTGAGGTTAGTTATTAAACCTATCCCACTCTCTAGATACCCCTTAGCACGTAAAGGAATATTATTTGGGGATCCAGCCATGGAGAAGTGTTTAGACACTAGGAGAAGATAAGGAACACACCCATTATCAAGAAATCACATTAGGATTCTCTTTTTAACCTGTTCCTTAAATCACTAGTGCTTAGGAAATCTATTGGAGGCAGAAGCCGTCAAGGGTAGCTTAGGGTTAGGGTTAGGGTTAGGGTGAGGGTTAGGGTACGGCTTAGGGTACGGGATCGGGGAGGGATTCGGATAGGGCGTAGGGTATGGGTTAGAGTTAGGGTTAGGGTTAGTTTTAGGGTTAGGGCTCGGTTAAGGGTTCGGGTTAGGATTAGGGTACGCGTTATTGTTAAGGTAGCGGTTAGGGTTAGGGTACGCTTTAGGGTGAGGGTAGTTATTAAACCTATCCCACACTCTAGATACCCCTTAGCACGTAAAGGAATATTATTTGGGGGTCCAGCCATGGAGAAGGGTTTAGACACTAGGAGAAGATAAGGAACACACCCATTATCAAGAAATCACAATATGATTCTCTTTTTAAACTGTTCCTTAAAACACTAGTGGTTAGGAAATCTATTGGAGGCAGAAGCACTCAAGGGTAGCTTAGGGTTAGGGTTAGGGTTAGGGTGAGGGTTAGGGTACGGCTTAGGGTACGGGTTCGGGGAGGGATTCGGGTAGGGCGTAGGGTATGGGTTAGGGTTAGGGTTAGGGTTAGTGTTAGGGATAGGGCTCGGTTTAGGGTATGGGTTAGGATTAGGGTACTCGTTAGGGTTAGGGTAGCGGTTAGGGTTAGGTTACGCGTTAGGGTGAGGGTAGTTATTAAACCTATCCCACTCTCTAGATACCCCTTAGCACGTAAAGGAATATTATTTGGGGGTCCAGCCATGGAGAAGAGTTTAGACACTAGGAGAAGATAAGGAACACACCCATTATCACGAAATCACATTAGGATTCTCTTTTTAACCTGTTCCTTAAAACACTAGTGCTTAGGAAATCTATTGGAGGCAGAAGCAGTCAGGGGTAGCTTAGGGTTAGGGTTAGGGTTAGGGTGAGGGTTAGGGTACGGCTTAGGGTACGGGTTCGGGAAGGGGTTCGGGTACGGCGTAGGGTATGGGTTAGGGTTAGGGTTATTGTTAGTGTTAGGGTTAGGTCTCGGTTTATGTTATGGGTTAGGATTAGGGTATGCGTTAGGGATAGGGTAGGGGTTAGGGTTAGGGTACGCGTTAGGGTGAGGGTAGTTATTAAACCTATCCCACTCTCTAGATACCCCTTAGGACGTAAAAGAATATTATTTGGGGGTCCAGCCATGGAGAAGAGTTTAGACACCAGGATAAGATAAGGAACACACCCATTATCAAGAAGTCACATTAGGATTCTCTTTTGAACCTGTTTTTTAAAACACTACTGTTTAGGAAATCTATTGCAGGCAGAAGCAGTCAAGGGTAGCTTAGCATTAGGGTTAGGGTTAGGGTACGGCTTAGGGTACGGGTTAGGTGAGGGGTTCGGGTAGGGCGTAGGGTATGGGTTAGGGTTAGGGTTAGGGTTAGTGTTAGGGTTAGGGCTCGGTTTAGGGTACGGTTTAGGATTAGTGTATGCGTTAGTGTTAGGGTAGGGGTTAGGGTTAGGGTACGCATTAGGGTTAGGGTAGTTATTAAACCTATCCCACTCTGTAGATACCCCTTAGCACGTAAAGGAATATTATTTTGGGGTCCAGCCATGGAGAAGAGTTTCGACACTAGGATAAGATAAAGATCACACCCATTATAAAGAAATCACATCAGGATTCTCTTTTTAACCTATTCCTTAAAACACTAGTGCTGAGGAAATCTATTGGAGGCAGAAGCAGTCAAGGGTAGCTTAGGGTTAGGGTTAGGGTTAGGGTGAGGTTTAGGGTATGGCTTAGGGTACGGGTTCGGGGAGGGGTTCGGGTAGGGCGTAGGGTATGGGTTAGGGTTAGGGTTAGGGCTAGTGTTAGGGTTAGGGCTCGGTTTGGGGTACGGGTTAGGATTAGGGTACGCGTTAGCGTTAGTGTAGGGGTTAAGGTTAGGGTACACGTTAGGGTGAGGGTAGTTATTAAACCTATCACACTCTCTAGATACCCCTTAGCACGTAAAGGAATATTATTTGGGGGTCCAGCCATGGAAAAGAGTTTAGACAAGAGGAGAAGATAAGGAACACACCCATTATCAAGAAATCACATTAGGATTCTCTTTTTAACCTGTTCCTTAAATCACTAGTGCTTAGGAAATCTATTGGAGGCAGAAGCCGTCAAGGGTAGCTTAGGGTTAGGGTTAGGGTTAGGGTGAGTGTTAGGGTACGGCTTAGGGTACGGGATCGGGGAGGGATTCGGATAGGGCGTAGGGTATGGGTTAGAGTTAGGGTTAGGGTTAGTTTTAGGGTTAGGGCTCGGTTAAGGTTTCGGGTTAGGATTAGGGTACGCGTTATTGTTAAGGTAGCGGTTAGGGTTAGGGTACGCTTTAGGGTGAGGGTAGTTATTAAACCTATCCCACTCTCTAGATACCCCTTAGCACGTAAAGGAATATTATTTGGGGGTCCAGCCATGGAGAAGGGTTTAGACACTAGGAGAAGATAAGGAACACACCTATTATCACGAAATCACATTAGGATTCTCTTTTTAACCTGTTCCTTAAAACACTAGTGCTTAGGAAATCTATTGGAGGCAGAAGCAGTCAAGGGTAGCTTAGGGTTAGGGTTAGGGTTAGGGTGAGGGTTAGGGTACGGCTTAGGGTACGGGTTCGGGAAGGGGTTCGGGTACGGCGTAGGGTATGGGTTAGGGTTAGGGTTATTGTTAGTGTTAGGGTTAGGTCTCGGTTTATGTTATGGGTTAGGATTAGGGTATGCGTTAGGGATAGGGTAGGGGTTAGGGTTAGGGTACGCGTTAGGGTGAGGGTAGTTATTAAACCTATCCCACTCTCTAGATACCCCTTAGGACGTAAAAGAATATTATTTGGGGGTCCAGCCATGGAGAAGAGTTTAGACACCAGGATAAGATAAGGAACACACCCATTATCAAGAAGTCACATTAGGATTCTCTTTTGAACCTGTTTTTTAAAACACTACTGTTTAGGAAATCTATTGCAGGCAGAAGCAGTCAAGGGTAGCTTAGCATTAGGGTTAGGGTTAGGGTACGGCTTAGGGTACGGGTTAGGTGAGGGGTTCGGGTAGGGCGTAGGGTATGGGTTAGGGTTAGGGTTAGGGTTAGTGTTAGGGTTAGGGCTCGGTTTAGGGTACGGTTTAGGATTAGTGTATGCGTTAGTGTTAGGGTAGGGGTTAGGGTTAGGGTACGCATTAGGGTTAGGGTAGTTATTAAACCTATCCCACTCTGTAGATACCCCTTAGCACGTAAAGGAATATTATTTTGGGGTCCAGCCATGGAGAAGAGTTTCGACACTAGGATAAGATAAAGATCACACCCATTATAAAGAAATCACATCAGGATTCTCTTTTTAACCTATTCCTTAAAACACTAGTGCTGAGGAAATCTATTGGAGGCAGAAGCAGTCAAGGGTAGCTTAGGGTTAGGGTTAGGGTTAGGGTGAGGGTTAGGGTATGGCTTAGGGTACGGGTTCGGGGAGGGGTTCGGGTAGGGCGTAGGGTATGTGTTAGGGTTAGGGTTAGGGCTAGTGTTAGGGTTAGGGCTCGGTTTGGGGTACGGGTTAGGATTAGGGTACGCGTTAGGGTTAGTGTAGGGGTTAGGGTTAGGGTACGCTTTAGGGTGAGGGTAGTTATTAAACCTATCCCACTCTCTAGATACCCCTTAGCACGTAAAGGAATATTATTTGGGGGTCCAGCCATGGAGAAGGGTTTAGACCCTAGGAGAAGATAAGGAACACACCCATTATCAAGAAATCACAATATGATTCTCTTTTTAAACTGTTCCTTAAAACACTAGTGGTTAGGAAATCTACTTGAGGCAGAAGCACTCAAGGGTAGCTTAGGGTTAGGGTTAGGGATAGGGTGAGGGTTAGGGTACGGCTTAGGGTACGGGTTCGGGGAGGGATTCGGGTAGGGCGTAGGGTACGGGTTAGGGTTAGGGTTAGGGTTAGTGTTAGGGTTAGGGCTCGGTTTAGGGTATGGGTTAGGATTAGGGTACTCGTTAGGGTTAGGGTAGCGGTTAGGGTTAGGTTACGCGTTAGGGTGAGGGTAGTTTTTAAACCTATCCCACTCTCTAGATACCCCTTAGCACGTAAAGGAATATTATTTGGGCGTCCAGCCATGGAGAAGAGTTTAGACACGAGGAGAGGATAAGGAACACACCCATTGTCAAGAAATCACATTAGGATTCTCTTTTTAACCTGTTCCTTAAAACACTAGTGCTTAGGAAATCTATTGGAGGCAGAAGCAGTCAAGGGTAGCTTAGGGTTAGGGTTAGGGTGAGGGTGAGGGTTAGGGTACGGCTTAGGGTACGGGTTCGGGGAGGGGTTCGGGTAGGGCGTAGGCTACGGGTTAGGGTTAGGGTTAGGGTTAGTGTTAGGGTTAGGACTCGGGTTAGGGTACGGGTTAGGATTAGGGTACGCGTTAATGTTAGGGTAGGGGTTAGGGTTAGGGTATGCGATAGGGTGAGGTTAGTTATTAAACCTATCCCACTCTATAGATACCCTTTAGCACGTAAAGGAATATTATTTGTGGGTCCAGCCATGGAGAAGAGTTTAGACACTAGGAGAAGATAAGGAACACACCCATTATCAAGAAATCACATTAGGATTCTCTTTTTAACCTGTTCCTTAAAACACTAGTGCTTAGGAAATCTATTGGAGGCAGAAGCAGTCAAGGGGAGCTTAGGGTTAGGGTTAGGGTTAGGGTGAGGGTTAGGGTATGGCTTAGGGTACGGGTTCGGGGAGGGGTTCGGGTAGGGCGTAGGGTATGGGTTAGGGTTAGGGTTAGGGCTAGTGTTAGGGTTAGGGCTCGGTTTGGGGTACAGGTTAGGATTAGGGTATGCGTTAGGGTTAGGGTAGGGGTTAGGGTTAGGGTGCACGTTAGGGTGAGGATAGTTAATAAACCTATCACACTCTCTAGATACCCCTTAGCACGTAAAGGAATATTATTTGGGGGTCCAGCCATGGAAAAGAGTTTAGACAAGAGGAGAAGATAAGGAACACACCCATTATCAAGAAATCACATTAGGATTCTGTTTTTAACCTGTTCCTTAAATCACTAGTGCTTAGGAAATCTATTGGAGGCAGAAGCCGTCAAGGGTAGCTTAGGGTTAGGGTTAGGGTTAGGGTGAGGGTTAGGGTACGGCTTAGGGTACGGGTTCGGGGAGGGGTTCGGGTAGGGCGTAAGGTATGGGTTACAGTTAGGGTTAGGGTTAGTGTTAGGGTTAGGGCTCGGTTTAGGGTATGGGTTAGGATTAGGGTACTCGTTAGGGTTAGGGTAGCGGTTAGGGTTAGGTTACGCGTTAGGCTGAGGGTAGTTATTAAACCTATCCCACTCTCTAGATACCCCTTAGCACGTAAAGGAATATTATTTGGGGGTCCAGCCATGGAGAAGAGTTTAGACACGAGGAGAAGATAAGGAACACACCCATTATCAAGAAATCACATTACGATTCTCTTTTTAACCTGTTCCTTAAAACACTAGTGCTTAGGAAATCTATTGGAGGCAGAAGCAGTCAAGGGTAGCTTAGGGTTAGGGTTAGGGTTAGGGTGAGGGTTAGGGTACGGCTTAGGGTACGGGTTCGGGGAGGGGTTCGGGTAGGGCGTAGGGTATGGGTTAGGGTTAGGGTTAGGGCTAGTGTTAGGGTTAGGGCTCGGTTTAGGGTACGGGTTAGGATTAGGGTACGCGTTAGGGTTAGGGTAAGGGTTAGGGTTAGGGTACGCGTTAGGGTGAGGGTAGTTATTAAACCTATCCCACTCTCTAGATACCCCTTAGCACATAAAGGAATATTATTTGGGGGTCCAGCCATGGAGAAGAGTTTAGACACTAGGAGAAGATAAGGAACACACCCATTATCAAGAAATCACATTAGGATTCTCTTTTTAACCTGTTCCTTAAAACACTAGTGCTTAGGAAATCTATTGGATGCAGAAGCAGTCAAGGGTAGCTTAGGGTTAGGGTTAGGGTTAGGGTGAGGGTTAGGGTATGGCTTAGGGTACGGGTTCGGGGAGGGGTTCGGGTAGGGCGTAGGGTATGTGTTAGGGTTAGGGTTAGGGCTAGTGTTAGGGTTAGGGCTCGGTTTGGGGTACGGGTTAGGATTAGGGTACGCGTTAGGGTTAGGGTAGGGGTTAGGGTTAAGGTGCACGTTAGGGTGAGGATAGTTAATAAACCTATCACACTCTCTAGATACCCCTTAGCACGTAAAGGAATATTATTTGGGGGTCCAGCAATGGAAAAGAGTTTAGACAAGAGGAGAAGATAAGGAACACACCCATTATCAAGAAATCACATTAGGATTCTCTTTTTAACCTGTTCCTTAAATCACTAGTGCTTAGGAAATCTATTGGAGGCAGAAGCCGTCAAGGGTAGCTTAGGGTTAGGGTTAGGGTTAGGGTGAGGCTTAGGGTACGGCTTAGGGTACGGGTTCGGGGAGGGGTTCGGGTAGGGCGTAGGGTATGGGTTAGAGTTAGGGTTAGGGTTAGTGTTAGGGTTAGGGCTCGGTTAAGGGTACGGGTTAGGATTAGGGTACGCGTTAGTGTTAGGTTAGGGGTTAGGGTTAGGGTACGCTTTAGGGTGAAGGTAGTTATTAAACCTATCCCACTCTCTAGATACCCCTTAGCACGTAAAGGAATATTATTTGGGGGTCCAGCCATGGAGAAGGGTTTAGACACTAGGAGAAGATAAGGAACACACCCATTATCAAGAAATCACAATATGATTCTCTTTTTGAACTGTTTCTTAAAACACTAGTGGTTAGGAAATCTATTGGAGGCAGAAGCAGTCAAGGGTAGCTTAGGGTTAGGGTTAGGGTTAGGGTGAGGGTTAGTGTCCGGCTTAGGGTACGGGTTCGGTGAGGGGTTCGGGTACGTCGTAGGGTATGGGTTAGGGTTAGGGTTAGGGTTAGTGTTAGGGTTAGGGCTCGGATTAGGGTACGGGTTAGGATTAGGGTACGCGTTAGTGTTTGGGTAGGGGTTAGGGTTAGGGTACGCGTTAGGGTTAGGGTCGTTATTAAACCTATCCCAATCTCTAGATACCCCTTAGCACGTAAAGGAATATTATTTGGGGGTCCAGCTATGGAGAAGAGTTTAGACACTAGGATAAGATAAGGAACACACCCATTATCAAGAAATCACATTAGGATTCTCTTTTTAACCTGTTACTTAAAACACTAGTGTTTAGGAAATCTATTGGAGGCAGAAGCAGTCAAGGGTAGCTTAGCATTAGGGTTAGGGTTAGGGTACGGCTTAGGGTACGGGTTAGGTGAGGGGTTCGGGTAGGGCGTAGGGTATGGGTTAGGGTTAGTGTTAGGGTTAGTGTTAGGGTTAGGGCTCGGTTTAGGGTACGGTTTAGGATTAGTGTATGCGTTAGTGTTAGGGTAGGGGTTAGGGTTAGGGTACGCAATAGGGTTAGGGTAGTTATTAAACCTATCCCACTCTGTAGATACCCCTTAGCACGTAAAGGAATATTATTTGGGGGTCCAGCCATGGAGAAGAGTTTCGACACTATGATAAGATAAAGCTCACACCCATTATAAAGAAATCACATTAGGATTCTCTTTTTAACCTATTCCTTAAAACACTAGTGCTGAGGAAATCTATTGGAGGCAGAAGCAGTCAAGGGTAGCTTAGGGTTAGGGTTAGGGTTAGGGTGCGGGTTAGGGTACCACTTAGGGTACGGGTTCGGGAACGGGTTCGGGAAGGGCGTAGGGTATGGGTTAGGATTAGTGTTAGGGTTAGTGTTAGGGTTAGGGCTCGGTTTAGGGTATGGTTTAGGATTAGGGTACGAGTTAGGGTTAGGGTAGGGTTTACGGTTAGGGTACACGTTAGGGTTAGGGTCGTTATTATACCTATCCCACTCTCTAGATACCCCTTAGCACGTAAAGGAATATCATTTGGGGGTCTAGCCATGGAGAATAGTTTAGACACTAGGATAAGATTAGGAACACACCCATTATCAAGAAATCACATTAGGATTCTCATTTTAACCTGTTCCTTAAAACACTAGTCCGTAGGAAATCTATTGGAGGCAGAAGCAGTCAAGGGTAGCTTAGGGTTACGGTTAGGGTGAGGGTGAGGGTTAGGGTACGGTTTAGGGTATGGGTTCGGGGAGGGGTTCGGGTAGGGCGTAGAGTATGGTTTAGGGTTAGGTTTAGGGTTAGGGTTAGTGTTAGGGCTCGGTTTAGGGTACGGGTTAGGATTAGAGTACGCGTTAAAGTTAGGGTAGGAGTTAGGGTTAGGGTACGCGTTAGGGTTTGGGTAGTTATTAAACCAATCCCACTCTCTAGATACCCCTTAGCACATAAAGGAATATTATTTTGGGGTCCAGCCATTGAGAAGAGTTTAGACACTAGGATAAGAGAAGGAACACACCCATTATCAAGAAATCACTTTAGGATTCTCTTTTTAACCTGTTCCTTAATACACTAGTGCTTAGGAAATCTATTGGAGGCAGAAGCAGTCAAGGGTAACTTAGGTTTAGGGTTAGGGTTAGTGTGAAGGTTAGGGTACGGCTTAGGGTTCGGGTTCGGGGAGGCGTTATGCTATGGCGTAGGGTATGGGTTAGGGTTAGGGTTAGGGTTAGTGTTAGGGTTAGGGCTCGGTTTTGGGTACGGGTTAGGATTAGGGTACGCGTTAGGGTTAGGGTCGGTGTTAGCGTTACGGTACGCGTTAGGGTGAGGGTAGTTATTAAACCTATCCCACTCTCTAGATACCACTTAGCACGTAAAGGAATATTATTTGGGGGTCCAGCCATGGAGAAGAGTTTAGACACTAGGATAAGATAAGGAACACACCCATTATCAAGAAATCACATTAGGATTCTCTTTTTTACTTGTTCCTTAAAACACTAGTGCTTAGGAACTCTAATGGAGGCACAAGCCGTCAAGGGTAGCTTAGGGTTAGGGTTAGGGTTAAGTTTAGGGTGAGGGTTACGGTACAGCTTCAGGCCCTCTTCTGGTTCCGGGGGGCAGGCTGAGCCTGTGGTTAATTCTTCTTCCTGATGGGAAAATAGAGTGACCTGTGCCTGTCCCAACACATAGAGCTAGTCTCTCATTGGTTCCCCTTCTTCCCATTCATCTTCAGAACAAATTGCAACCTGTACGGAACAGGAGGTTAAAGGTGCTGATGCTCCAAGTAGGGAGGTTGCTAGTAAAGCGGCTGGAATGGCGAACCGGAGCACAAGGAGGTGAGAAATGAGGTGCGTTTTAGAAACCTTTCCCGATCACACGGTGTACCATCTTCTGGGTTTCTCATGCATCTTTTCGATGTAGGAAGATGACCTTGTACCTGGAGATTTGGGACCCATGGGCTGGGTACCACGCAGTATTACTTTAAAGGGTCTGCGTTGGCTCACCCAACCTCACCAAACCTCTCAGCCCCAAGAGTGTCCACCCTTATGTCTCATCCAGCTGTGGGTCCAGATATGGTCAATCCAGGTTGCATCACAGCCCCTGAATGAATTGTGTGAGTATTTCTCTCTCTTTCACTGTCTTTGTTTCATGGGTTTTTAAAAGTAATTTATTTTTATAATGGGGTTTAGCTGCTTTTCACTGCTGTGTTTATGCCGCTTTACACCCACTTGACTCACTTACAGAGAGATATCAATACATAGGTTTGAAGAATCTTGCTAGTCAGAAATATTCTTGTGCGATGAATAGGGGGTGTTGAGTCCAGTTCACTGAGCAAGGAGTAAGTGTTGTCTATTACATATTGGGTTTATGGAACGGTATGTTGGCTAATTTGAAACCCTTGTTTTATGCATCACCCCACCTCACCTTTCCCGTTAAGCAGCCATATTGTGTTTTCTAAATGTGTGATTCTCTTCTGTTTTGTAATTCAGTTCATGTGTAACGGTTTTTACATTCCCTCTATAAGTGATATCTTATGATAAGTGTCTTTTTCTGTGTGACTTATTTCACTTAGAATCGTTGTACCTAAATCCACTCATCATGCTGCTACTAACATTATGACATTGATGTCATGCCTGAGAGATATCCCATTCTACATAAGGACCTCAAATTCTTTATCCATTTTTCGCTTTCCTGGGCTATTCAAGATGTAATGAAGTGGAGGTTCCTGTCAACAGAGCAGCCCTAAACTTTGGGGTGCCTGTGTCTTGCTGATTTTTAGTTTTCCCAATTTATACACCCATAAGTGGAAGTGCCCTATGCTCTCTAAGCTGTGTTTTTTCGATGTTTCAGGACACACCGTACACTTCTCCAGAGTGGCTGTTGGCAATTTACATCCCACCCATCAGCGTAGCAAGGCTCCCATTTCTCCATGGCCTGTGCTGCATTTCTGGTTTTGATACATTTTTCAGCATGGCCCTTTTGACCGATGGGAAGCGAGACTTCTTTGTAGTGCTGATTTGCCTTGCCAGGTTGTTTGGTTGGCCAAAACGGGCGTATGTGTTTTTTCCTGAATATATTCAGGAAAAAACGCATACGCCCTTTTTGGCCAAGGGCATCACTGTCGACGTTTTGCCGCTTTTCATGTGCTTTCAAGGCGATTCGAATCTACCTCCTGAAATCTGTTTCCTGCAATTCTGCCTTGCTTTCAAATCCTCTTCGTTGCCTTCCCTCAATTTATTTGTGGACTAGAGTTATCATTTATAACTGCGCAGGTTTTGTGAATTGCAGTGCCCCTGACCTGAATTTTTCAACTCGCTTTTTTGGGAGCTGGCCGCAAAAGTGCAGGATTGCTTCAGGCCCTCTTCTGGTTCCGGGGGCCAGGCTGAGCCTGTGGTTAATTCTTCTTCCTGATGGGAAAATAGAGTGATGTGTGCCTGTCCCAACATATAGAGCTAGTCTCTCATTGGTTCCCCTTCTTCCCATGCATCCTCAGGACAAATTGCAACCTGTACGGAACAGGAGGTTAAAGGTGCTTATGCTCCAAGTAGGGAGATTGCTAGTCAAGGGGCTGGAATGGCGAACCGGAGCACAAGGAGATGACAAATGAGGTGCGTTTTAGAAACCTTTCCCGATCACACGGTGTACCATCTTCTGGGTTTCTCATGCATGTTTTCGATGTAGGAAGATGCCCTTGTACCGGGAGATTTGGGACCCATGGGATGGGTACCACGCAGTATTACTTTAATAGGTCTGCATTTGCTCACCCAACCTCACCAAACCTCTCAGCCCCAAGAGTGTCCACCCTTATGTCTCATCCAGCTGTGGGTATAGATATGGTCAATACAGGTTGTATCACAGCCCCTGACCGAATTGTGTAAGAATTTCTCTCTCTTTCATTGTCTTTGTTTCATGGGTGTTTTAAAGAAATTTATTTTTATAATGGGGTTTAGCTTCTTTTCACTGCTCTGTTTATGCCGCTTTACACCCACTTGACTCACTTACGGAGAGATATCAATACCTAGGTTTTAAGATTCTTACTTGTCAGATATATTCTTGTGCGGTGAATAGCGGGTGTTGAGTCCAGTTCACTGAGCAAGGAGTAGTTCTTGTCTATTACATATTGGGTTTATGGAACGGTATATGAACTAATTTGAAACCCTTCTTTCATGTATCACACCACCTCACCTTTCCCGTTAAGCAGTCATAGTGTGTCTTCTAAAAGTGTGACTCTGTTCTGTTTTGTAATTCAGTTCAAGTGTGACGGTTTTTACATTCCCTCTATAAGTGATATCTTATGATAAGTGTCTTTTTCTGTGTGACTTATTTCACTTAGAATCGTCGAAACTAAATCCACTCCTCATGCTGCTACTCGCGTTAAGACATTGATTTCATGGCTGAGTGATATTCCATTGTACATAAGAAGCAAAACTTCTTTATCCATTTTTCTGTTTCCTAGGATATTTAAGGTGTAATGAAGTGGAGGTTCTTGTCAACAGAGCAACCCTTAACTTTGGGTTGCCTGTGTCTTGCTGATTTTTAGATTTCCCAATTTATACGCCCATGCGTGGAAGTGCCCCATTCTCTGTAGCTGTGTTTTTTAGATGTTTTTGGAAACACCATACCCTTCTGCAGAGTCGCCATTGGCAATTTACATCCCGCCCATCAGTGTAACAAGGCTCCCTTTCCTCCTTGTCCTCTCCTGCATTTCTTGTTTTTACACTTTTTTAGGAAGTTCCTTTTGACCGATGGGAAGTGAGACTCCTTTGTAGTGCTGATTTGCATTTCCGGCTTGCTTGGTTGGCCAAAAAGGGCCTATGCGTTTTTTTCTGAATTTATTCAGGAAAAAATGCATACGCCCTTTTTGGCCAAGGGCATCCTTGTCGACATTTGGCCGCTTTTCATGTGCTTTAGTGGCGATTCGATTCTAACTCCTGAAATTTGTTTCCTGCAATTCTGCCTTTCTTTCCAATCCTTTTCGTTGCCTTCCCTCAATATAGTTTTGGACGATAGTTATAATTTAAAACTCTGCAGGTTTATGAATTGCAGTGCCCCTGAGCTCCATTTTTCAACTCGCTTTTTGGGAGCTTCCCGCAGAGCCGCTGGTTTGCTTCTGGCCCTACTCTGGTTCTCAGTGGCAGGCTAAGCCTTTGCTTAATTCTTCTTCCTGATTGGAAATTAGAGTGACATGTGCCTGTCCGAGCATCTAGGGCTTGGCTCTCCTTGTTTCTCCTCCTTCTCCTTCTTCCTTTGGACAAATTCCAAATTCTGTGCAACTGGATGTTGAAGGTGCTGACATCCTCAAGTGGGGAGGTTTTAAGGAAAATGGCTGGAGGGGTGAATCCAACAACCAGGAAATTAGGAGTTTTGGTTCCTTTTCCAAAATCTTCCTGATCCAACCGTGTTCCATCTTCTGTGTGTCACTAGCATGTTTTAGCTGTAGGAAAGGTCCCGTGTATGTAAGGAGAACACCAGGGATTTTTCCAAATCAGTGTCTCCCCGATCTCCAATCTGGGGAATTTTTAAGCTACTGGTACATGTGTGTTCATTAAGGGACTTGGGCCGTAGGCAGAGTCCGAACTTTAGATGATTGAAGTCTTCAGGCTCAGAAACGCTCACCATCGGCCTCCTTTAGTTTCCATTTTATCTGTAGTTGATAGATGATGTTGATATAGATATCTATTGTTTTTCAGATTATTTCCCCTTAGGGGTCATTAAAAAATATTGAGTATAGTTCCCTGTGCTATACAGTAGTTCCTTGTTGATGATATATTTTATACATAGCAGTGTGTATATGTTAATCCGAAACTGTTAATTTATCCCTCCTCCCACCTTTCCCCTTTGGTAATAAAAAAATATAAGATTTTATACTTCTCAGAAATCTAGGAGCTGAAAGAGAGGTATCATTTTCAATGGAAAATCATTCAAAACAAGGTTGAAACTTCAACCAAGATTATTAGATGTACATCCTTGGAAAGAAATCACTGCATTTCACTACTGTTGACCTGACAAATAAGACAAACCCCTCCACTGAACTTGCTTATAATAAAGTGATGGAAATATCAAATGGAAGTGTTAGAAACATCTTATTTTACACGAGCCTTATACACTGCTCTATGTTAATTACAGTTTGGCTCACACATCTGTTCATTGAAGTTACAATGTTCTCAAATTCTGTTACTGATCCTGCAGAGTGGACCCCAACAAGGGTCTCCCTGCCCAGTGTCATTGGAGCCAACAGATCGAGACTGACTTTGGTTCAGAAGCAAAGGAAAACTTTATATTTTAATCAGAGAATGGAGAGGTGAGAGTGTGTGCTCCCCTGCGGGTTGTGGGCCGGGCTGCTGTGTAGGGATCCTGTCAGCATCAGCGGGAGGGAGGGGGCGGAAGTCTCGAGGGCCGGGTTGGCTGGAGCTCAGGTTCTATGTCGCAGAGTCTGCACAGGGCCCCACGAGCTGAGGTGTCGGCCCAGCCATTTTGCACTAGGAAATCGGGTCTGAAGTGCCGGGTGTGGGACCTCTGCATGTGGAAACCTAGGAGCAAGTGAAATTAGACAAAGTACAAAGGAAAAAATGGTTAGACTTTATTTTATTGCCCAGATTCTATTTTTATCTCCCAGGAATTTTTAATGGGCTTTGCCAGTGACAAAGCCCTCCTCTGCCTTTTGTCCCATTCCTCATTCGTGGGGCGCTGAGGGTGCAGACACCTCTTCTGTAAATGCTTCGTGCTGAGTTGGGTGTCCTCATACCTGGGGGGAGGGGCAGGACTTCTCTCCAGCAGCCTCCAGGTGAGGTTGATTGTCCCCAGGCCTCCTCCCTCACTGCTCGTCTGCCTGAGCACCAGCATTGGAAGTTTCATAGATTCTAATGACCTTTAAGGGTCCAGGAAAGAGATGTTCAGAGACGTTGCGGGGCGGGTGGGCGGTTTTACCCTGCTCCACATTGGTTCGACCCCCTTAGGCTGACGGTTTCTGCCAGCCTAGATGCTCTGACCAGTAGTCTGCGCTTTCTTCAGTTAGGCCACTGAATTAACGTACAAACAGCACCAGGTGTCAGAGCCCTGCTTGCTCAACTCCCAGACACTCCAGGGCTGGTGGTGATCCAGGACCATGACGGCCACTCAGTCAACGGCCTTTTGAAGTAGGAGGAGTACAGCCGGTCTCATTGGCCTCCGTCACCGCAGTGTCTGTAGGCTTTTCTATGGTGGCAGCGTTATTTACGGTTCCCCTGCCAAGTTTATTAGCTCCGCTCTGGGTGCAGTAAGTCCTGTAAGCAATAGTCTGCTCTTTTGGGGCACACTCTTGTTGTTTTCTGAGAGAAGCTCCAGGTCAAGTGATGGTCACACGAGTCGTCATGGGGGCCCATTGCCCCCAGTTGTCTCTCCGGAGGTTGGTGTTGGAGGGCCTCCTCACTCGAGGTCATTGTGCCCACGGAGCAATCCCTGCAACTTCAGGGCATGGTGGGTGGTTAGGATCACCAAGTGGCGTCCTTTACCCTTAGGAGGGAGCTGGCCTTGCGGGCTGCTGATTTCCAGGTTTTTAGATACCCCCAGTATCCTGGTCGGATGGGGTGGCTGGTCAATGCCTGGAGGGCATTCTTGCATTGTTCCATTTCAAGTGGTCCCAGTTTTTGCACTAATACTCCAAGGGCGATTTGCCTTGGACCAGGAATGTAAAGGTCAAAGGGTTTAGCTAACTTAGGGAGGTCCAGGGCAAGGGTCTGAATTGACTGCACTTTCCCTTCTTGAAGGGCCGCTTCTGGATTCTATTCAAAAGGATCATCATCTTTTCCTTTCAGTGTTTCATATAGAGGCCCAGCTATTAGACTGTAGTTAGGGATCCAGATGCAGCAAACCCCGGTCTCCCCAGGATCCCCTAAGCTGTCTTCTAGATTCAGGAAGGGTGAGGCAGCAAATGGCTTCTTCCCTTTCCTGGGGTGGGCTTCTCCGACCTTCTGTATGAATGAAACCCAGGAAGGTCACCTTAGTTTGTGATATTTGAGCCTTTTTCTTGGACACCTTCTATCTTTTATTGGCTAGGTAGTTCAGAGGCCTCCTTAGTCGGGCTGGTGATCAGAATGTCATCTGCATATTGAAGGAGGGTTCCCTTCTCCAGAGGTAGATCTTTTAGGTCTTTAGCTAACGTTTCCCAAAAGATGGTGTGGGAATTTTTGAACCCCTGGGGCAGGACGGCCCAGCAGCATTGCTTTTGTTGTATGTTGAGTCCTGCCACTCACAGCCAAAATTTCTTGTGACTCTGGGACTAATGGAATACAGAAGAAGGCATCATTGAAGTCTAATACAGAATACCATGTCCTGCTGGATGGTAG
Organism: Balaenoptera acutorostrata; assembly: GCF_949987535.1. Classification (NCBI taxonomy): domain Eukaryota; kingdom Metazoa; phylum Chordata; class Mammalia; order Artiodactyla; family Balaenopteridae; genus Balaenoptera; species Balaenoptera acutorostrata. The sequence goes on along the minus strand of NW_026646356.1, from coordinate 609,572 downwards.
AATGACCAGCAGGGTGTAGGAATTTGGAACTACTAGATGTATATCCTCTGTGGCTTCACTGACTGTCCTGGCGTCCTCTACCAGGTACCCAGCAGCCCACGGGGCTCTTGTGGTCGGGCCCCTCACAGGATATGGAGCTCACCTGGGCAGGTACCCAGCTGCCCATGGGGCTCTCGGTGTTAGGCCACTCCCAGGATATGGAGCTCACCTGGGCAGGTACCCAGCAGCCCATGGGGCCCTCATGGTCAGGCCCCTCCCAGGTTATGGAGCTCACCTGGGCAGGTACGCAGCAGCCCACAGGGCTCTCGTGGGCAGGCCCCTCCCTGGATATGGAGCTCCCCTGGACAGGTACCCTGGCAGGGCTGGGCACACAGGAACCGTGCACATAGCCCTCATTGCAGAGCACCCCCACCACAACTGTAGCTCAGAGCTGACACAGAGCACCTCAGAGCAGAGCTTGAACTAACAAACAGCAGCTCCAACAGGTCTGTGACCCTAGGCTTCACTCTGTGCAGCCTCCCTCTGCCTGGTCTTCCAGGGGCTTCCACTGCATCCGGGGCACCAGGCCTCTGTCTGCACCCACCACCCCTCCTCTCCCTGACTCCTGGGTTCCTCTCATTAGCAGAGGGTCTTCTTGAAGTTGTCTCCCACTCATGGACCAGATGAAATGATTAGAAAACAAGCCAGGGCTGCCGCCCCTTATCTATCCTGACTCTCGGGACCCTACACCTGTTCCTTGGATCTGGCCGGTGCAGCAAGGCCCATTTTCTGCAACTCTGAGCCCCTGAGGGGCGAGGATTGGCTGACCTTGGCAGCCTGACCTGGCCGGCCAGCCCTTCCCAGGTGTGCCTGGGTTGAGGTCAATATAAACACCCCTCCAGGCAGCAAAAGCCTCTGCAGCTGTGCCTGACGCCATATTCTCTGCCCCGTCCGCAGTCTCGGGGTTGGGATGGTGGGAGGGAGTAGGGCCCGTGGCTCTATGAGTGGCCCGGTGTGACTGGGGCTCTGCTGGACTTCCTGAAGGAGTTGCCCTGCTGCCACCTGCTAAAGAAGAGGATGTGTCACCCATACTTGCTGCTGGAATTTCTCCCCGGGCAGAGGTGAGGAAGGAAAAAAGCAGTGGGGACCGGGACAGGAGGGGTACCTCAGGCAGGGAAATGGAAAGCTTCCAGACGAGTGCCCGGGGCCAGGACCATCCTGGCTGGCCTGCAGGCACCAAGTCGGCCTGCGTGTCCAAGCCCCTTCCTCTAGCTTTTAAAGTCTTTGCACACATTCAGGTGTTTTACCTGGGAAGGGTGGGAAAAGTTCAGCAGCAACTGGCCTGGGGCTCAGCTCACATTTACTCAGAGACGCCTCCTCACGGTCCCCCAGCTTTGCAATGAGGACGCTCCTTGTGTTGGGGCTGCTGGCTGCATGGGAAATGATTCCCCACCTGTGACCAACTTCAGAATTGTTTACCACTGGAGCAAGTGCCCTGATAGGGTTTTCCTCTGTATGACCAGTGGGTTCTGTTTTTTTTTTTTCTTTTTTGGTTCAAGGTAAATTTTATTCCTCTTTTTGTATTTATGGATATAAGCATGGAAATAATTCATTCATATAAATACGTCTATGGGAAGGACAGAACTTTTTTTTCTGTTTTATTTTTTTAAGTATTAATTATTTTTTAATTTTTGAATTTATTTTATTCATTTTTTTATACAGCAGGTTCTTATTGGTTATCTATTTTATACATATAAGTGTATATATGTCAATCCCAGGCTCGCAATTCATCCCACCACCACCACCCTGCCACTTTCCCCCCTTGGTGTCCATACATTTGTTCTCTACATCTGTGTCTCTATTTCTGCCTTGCAAACCGGCTCATCTGTACCATTTTTCTAGGTTCCACATGTATGCGTTAATATACGATATTTGTTTTTCTCTTTCTGACTTACTTCACTCTGTATGACAGTCTCTAGATCTATCCACGTCTCTACAAATGACCCAATTTCATTCCTTTTTATGGCTGAGAAATATTGCATTTTATATATGTAGCACATCTTTTCCGTTCATCTGTCTATGGGCATTTAGGTTGCTTCCATGACCTGGCTATTGTAAATAGTGCTGCAGTGAACATTGTGGTGAATATGTCTTTTTGAATTATGGTTTTCTCTGGGTATATGGCCAGTAGTGGGATTGCTGGGTCACACGGTAATTCTATTTTTAGTTTTTTAAGGAACCTCCATACTGTTCTCCATAGTGACTGTATCAACTTACATTCCCACAAATAGTGTAAGAGGGTTCCCTTTTCTCCACACCCTCTCCAGCATTTGTTGTTTGTAGATTTTCTGATGATGCCCATTCTAACTCGTGTGAGGTGATAACTCATTGTAGTTTTGGTTTATATTTCTCTAATAATTAGTGATGTTGAGCAGCTTTTCATGTGCTTCTTGGTCATCTGTATGTCTTCTTGGGACAAATGTCTATTTACGTCATCTGCCCATTTTTGGATTGGGTTGTTTGTTTTTTTACTGTTGAGCTGCATGAGCTGTTTATATACATTGGAGATTAATCCTTTGTCCATTGATTCGTTTGCAAATATTTTCTCCCATTCTGAGGGTTGTCTTTTCGTCTTGTTTGTAGTTTCCTTTGCTTTGCAAAAGCTTTTAGGTTTCATTTGCTCCCATTTGTTTATTATTGTTTCTTATTCCATTACTCTAGGAGGTGGATCAAAAAAGACCTTGCTGTGATTTATGTCAAAGAGTATTCTTCCTATGTTTTCCTCTAAGAGTTTTCTAGTGTCCGGTCTTACATTTTGGTCTCTAATGCATTTTGAGTTTATTTTTTGTGTATGGTGTTAGGGAGTGTTCTAATTTCATTCTTTTACATGTAGCTGTCCATTTTTCCCAGCACCACTTATTGAAGAGACTGTCTTTTCTCCATTGTATATCCTTGCCTCCTTTGTCATAGATTAGTGGGTCATAGGTGTGTAGGTTTATCTCTGGGCTTTCCTTTTTTTTTTTTTTTTCTTTTACATCTTTAATGGAGTATAATTGCTTTACAATTGTGTGTTAGTTTCTGCTGTATAAAAAAGTGAATCAGCTATGCGTATACATATAACACCATATCCCCTCCCTCTTGCACCTCCCTCTCACTCCCTTATCCCACCCTTTTAGGTGGTCACAAAGCACAGAGCTGGTCTCCCTGTGCTATGTGGCTGCTTCCCAGTAGCTATCAATTTTACATTTGGTACTGTATATATGTCCATACCACTCTCCCACTTTGTCCCAGCTTACCCTACCCCCTCCCCATGTCCTCAAGTCCTTTCTCTACGTCTGTGTCCTTAATCCTTTCCTGCCCCTAGGTTCTACATAAACTTTTTTTTTTAGATTCCATATATATGTGTTAGCATACGGTGTTTGTTTTTCTCTTTCTGACTTACTTCACTCTGTAGGACAGACTCTAGATCCATCCACCTCACTAAAAATAACTCAATTTCGTTTCTTTTTATGGCTGAATCATGTTCCATTGTATATATGTGCCACATCTTCTTTATCCATTTATCTGTTGATGGACACTTAGGTTGCTTCCATGTCCTGGCTATTGTAAATAGAGCTACAGTGAACATTGTGGTACATGACTCTTTTTGAATTATGGTTTTCTCAGGGTAAATGTCCAGGAGTGGGTTTGCTGGGTTGTATGGTAGTTCTATTTTTAGTTTTTAAGGAACCTTCATACCGTTCTCCCTAGTGGCTATATCAATTTACATTCCCACCAACAGTGCAAGAGGGTTCCCTTTTCTCCAATTAATGCCTCTCCAGCATTTATTGTTGGTAGATTTTTTGATGATGGCCATTCTGACTGGTGTGAGGTGATACCTCGCTGTAGTTTTGATTTGCATTTCTCTAATGATTAGTGATGTTCAGCATCTTTCATGTGTTTGTTGGCAACCTGTATATCTTCTTTGGAGAAATGTCTATTTAGGTCTTCTGCCCATTTTTGGATTGGGTTGTTTGGTTTTGTGATATTGAGCTACATGAGCTGCTTTTTGGAGATTAATCCTTTGCCATTTGCTTCATTTGAAAATATTTTCTCCCATTCTGATGGTTGTCTTTTCATCTTGCTTATGTTTTCCTTTGCTGTGCAAAAGAATTTATGTTTCATTAGGTCCCATTTTTTTATTTTTGTTTTTATTTCCATTTCTCTAGGAGGTGGGTCAAAAAGGATCTTGCTGTGATTTATGTCATAGACTGTTCTGCTTATGTTTTCCTCTAAGACTTTTATAGTGGCTGGTCTTATATTTAGGTCTCTAATCCATTTTGAGTTTATTTTTGTGTATGGTGTTAGGGAGTGTTCTAATTTCATTCTTTTACATGTAGCTGTCCAGTTTTCCCAGCACCACTTACTGAAGACACTGTCTTTTCTCCGTTGTATACCCTTGCCTCCTTTGTCATAGATTAGTTAACCATAGGTATGTGGGTTTATCTCTGTGCTTTCTATCCTGTTCTATTGACCTATATTTCTGTTTTTGTGTCAGTACCATATTATCTTGATTACTGTAGCTTTGTAATATAGTCTGAAGTCTGGAAGTCTGATTCCTCCAGCTCTTTTTTTTCCCCCTGAAGACTGCTTTGGCTATCCAAGGTCTTTTGTGTCTCCCTACAAATTTTAAGATTTTTTTTTCTTGTTCCGTAGAAAATGCCAAAGGTATTTTGATCGGGATTGCATTAAATCTGTAGATTGCTTTGGGTAGTATAGTCATTTTCACAATATTGATTCTTCTAATCCAAGAACATGGTATATGTCTCCATCTGTTTATATCATCTTTGATTTCTTTCATCAGTGTCTTATAGTTTTCTGAGTACAGGTCTTTTACTTCCTTAGGTAGGTTTATTCCTAGGTATTTTATTCTTTTTGTTGCAGTGGTAATGGGATTGTTTCCTTAATTTCTCTTTCTGATCTTTCATTGTTAGTGTATAGGAATGCAAGCAATTTCTGTGCATTAATTTTGTATCCTGCAACTTTACCAGATTCATTGATTAGCTCCAGTGGTTTTCTGGTGGCATCTTTAGGATTCTCTATCTATGATATCATGTCATCTGCAAACAGTGACAATTGTACTCCTTCTTTTCCTTTTTGTATTCCTTTTATTTCTTTTTCTTCTCTGATTGCCATGGCTAGGACTTCCAAAACTATGTTGAATAGCAGTGGTGAGAGTGGACATCCTCGTCTTGTTCCTGATCTTAGAGGAAACGCTTGCAGTTTTTCACCATTGAGAATGGTGTTTGCTGCGGGTTTGTCATATATGGCCTTTATTATGTTGAGGTAGTTTCCCTCTATGCCCACACTCTGCAGAGTTTTTATCATAAATGGGTGTTGAATTTTCACAAAATCTTTTCCTTCATCTATTGAGATGATCATATGGTTTTATTCTACAATTTGTTAATATGGTGTATTCACATTGATTTGTGTATATTGAAGAATCCTTGCATCCCTGGGATACACCCCACTTGATCATGGTGTATGATCCTTTTAATGTGTTGTTCGATTCTGTTTGCTAGTATTTGGTTGAGGATTTTTACATCTATATTCATCAGTGATATTGGTCTATAATTTTCTTTCCTTGTAGTATCTCTGTCTGATTTTGGTATCAGGGTGATGGTGGTCTCATAGAATGAGTTTGGGAGTGTTCCTTCCCCTGCAATTGTTTTGAAGAATTTGAGAAGGTTGGGTGTTAGCTCTTCTCTAAATGTTTGATAGAATTCACCTGTGATGCCATCCGGTTCTGGACTTTTGTTTGTTGGAAGATTTTTAATCACAGTTTCAATTTCATTGCTTGTGATAGGTTTGTTCATATTTTCTATTTCTTCCTGGTTCAGTCTTGGAAGGTTATCCCTTTCTAAGAATTTGTCCATTTCTTCCAGGTTGTCCATTTTATTGGCATAGATTTGCTTGTAGTAGTCTCTTAGGATGCTTTGTATTCCTGTGGTGTCTGTTGTAACTTCTCCTTTTTCACTTCTAATTTTGTTGATTTGAGTCCTCTCCCTCTTTTTCTTGAGTCTGGCTAAAGGTTGATCATTATTGCTTATCTTCTCAAAGAACCAGCTTTTAGTTTTATTGATCTTTGCTTTCATTTTCTTTGTTTCTATTTCATTTATTTCTGCTCTGATCTTTAAGATTTCTTTCCTTCTACTAACTTTGGGTTTTGTTCTTCTTTCTCTAGTTCCTCTAGGTGTAAGGTTAGATTGTTTATTTGAGATTTTTCTTGTTTCTTGAGGTAGGCTTGTATTGCTATAAACTTCCCTCTTAGAACTGCTTTTGCTGCATCCCATAGATTTTGGATCATCGTGTTTTTGTTGTCATTTGTCTCTAGGTAGTTTTTGATTTCCTCTTTGATTTCTTCAGTGATCTCTTGGTTATTTAGTAACGTATTGTTTAGCCTCCATGTGTTTGTGTTTTTTACGGTATTTTTCCGTGTAATTGATTTCTAATCTCATAGCATTGTGGTTGGAACAGCTGCTTGACATGATTTCAGTTTTCTTAAATTTACTGAGGCTTTGTGACCCAAGATGTGATCTATCTTGGAGAATGTTCCGTGTGCAGTTAAGAAGAACGTGTAATCTGCTGTTTTTGGATGGAATGTCCTATAAATATCAATTAACTCTATCTGGTCTATTGTGTCATTTAAAGCTTGTGTTTCCTTATTAATTTTCTGTCTGGCTGATCTCCACTGGTGTAAGTGAGCTGTTAAAGTCCCCCACTATTATTGTGTTACTGTTGATTTCCTCTTTTATAGCTGTTAGCGGTTGCCTTATACATTGAGGTGCTCCTATGTTGGGTACATATATATTTATAATTGTTATATCTTCTTCTTGGATTGATCCCTTGACCATTATGTACTGTCTTTCCTTGTCTCTTGTAACATTCTTTATTTTAAAGTCTATTTTATCTGATATGAGTATTGCTACTCCAGCTTTCTTTTGATTTTCATTTGCATAGAATATATTTTTCCATCGCCTCACTTTCAGTCTGTGTGTGTCCCTAGGTCTGAAATGGGTCTCTTGTAGACAGCATATATATGGGTCTTGTTTTTGTATCCATTCAGCGAGCCTGTGTCTTTTGGTTGGAACATTTAGTGCATTCACGTTTAAGGTAATTATCGATATGTATGTTCCTATTACTATTTTCTTAATTGTTATGGGGTTGTCTTGGTGGGTCCTTTTCTTCTCTTGTGTTTCCCACTTAGAGAAGTTCCTTTAGCATTTGGGGTAGAGCTGGTTTCATGGTGCTGAATTCTCTTAGCTTTTGCTTGTCTGTAAGGCTTTTGATTTCTCCATCAAATCTGAATGAGACCTTTGCAGGGTGGAGTACTCTTGGTTGTAGGTTCTTCCCTTTCATCACTTTAAATTGATCATGCCACTCCCTTCTGGCTTGTAGATTTTCTGCTGAGAAATCAGCTGTTATCCTTATGGGAGTTCCCTTGTATGTTATTTGTCATTTTTCCCTTGCTGCTTTCAATAATTTTTCTTTGTCGTTAATTTTTGTCAATTTGATTACTATGTGTCTTGTCATTTTTCTCCTTCGGTTTATCCTGCCTGGGACTCTCTGTGCTTCTGGACTTGGGTGGCTATTTCTTTTCCCATGCTAGGGAAGTTTTTGACCATAATCTCTTCAAATATATTCTCGGGTCCTTTCTCTCTCTTCTCCTTCTGGGACCCCTATCATGCGAATGTTGTTGTGTTTAATGTTGTCCCAGAGGACTCTTGGGGTGTCATCATTTATTTTCATTCTTTTTCTTTATTCTGTTCCATGGCAGTGATTCCCACCTTTCTGTCTTCCAGGTCACTTATCCGTTCTTCTGCCACAGTTATTCTGCTACTGATTCCTTCTAGTATATTTTTCATTTCAGTTATTACATTGTTCACCTCTGTTTGTTTGTTCTTTAATTCTTCTAGGTGTTTGTTCCTTAATTCTTCTAGGTCTTTGTTAAGCATTTTTTGTGTCTTCTCCATCTTTGCCTCCTTTCTTTTTCCAAGGTCTTGGCTCAACTTCACTATCATTATTCTGAATTCTTTTTCGGGAAGGTTCCCTATCTCCACGTCATTTCGTTTTTTTTTTTTTTCTGGGGTTTTTATCTTGTTCCTTGATCTGGTATAAAGTCCTCTGCCTTTTCATTTTGTCTATCTTTCTGTGAATGTGGTTTTCCTTCCACAGGCTGCAGAATTGTAGTTCTTCTTGCTTCTGCTGTCTGCTCTCTGGTGGATGAGTCTATCTTAGAGGCTTGTGCAAGCTTCCTGATGGGAGGGACTGGTGGTGGGTAGAGCTGGGTGTTGCTTTGGTGGGCAGAGCTTTAATCCGCTTGTCTGTGGATTAAATAAAACTTTAATAAAAAGTTTAATCCGCTTGTCTGCTGATGCATGGGGCTGGGTTCCCTCCCTGTTGGTGGTTTGGCCTGAGGCGACCCAGCACTGGAGCCTACCTTGCTCTTGGTGGGGCTAATGGCGGACTCTGGGAGGGCTCACACCAAGGAGTATTTCCCAGAACTTCTGCTGCCATTGTCGTTGTCCTCACGGTGAGCCACAGCCACAGCCACCACCTGCCTCTGCAGGAGACCCTCTAAAAGTAGCAGGTAGTTCTGATCATTCTCCTACAGGGTCACTGCTCCTTCCCCTGGGTCCTGATGTGCACACTACTTTGTTTGTGCCCTCCATGAGTGGAGTATCTGAGTGGAGTTGAGACTCTGAGACTCTGCGTGGAGTCGCACAGACTCTGGGTCCTGTGAAGCTTCGATGTTTTGTGGTTCTAGAAATCCTATAGGAGACGGTCCACAGTAGGTGAAGCTAACGTTGTCAGTAGAGGTGTTGAAGCCAAAGATCTGCAGTTCCGACTAGAGGTGCCCATGTACATACAGGACAAAATCATCTCGTGTGAATGTAGTTCAGGCATGTTTAAGATGAATGCAGTCATGTTAATGCCTACCATATTCTATCTTGAGCCTCTCCTCAGGGACCCCCTCCTCAGTTCCTGAGGCTCCTGTAAGTCATGTGCAGGGGACTGGAGAGTGAGCTCTGTCCAGTCTGAGCCCTGAGTTACCCTGTGTGTATCTTAGGATACTTTGTATTTCTGTGGTGTCTGTCTGTTGTAACATCATCTCTTTCATTTCAGATTTATTTGGGCCCTCTCTTTTTAAAAAAACATACTACTGTTGTCTTTTATTCTTTACAGAAGTTTAATAAGTGTTTGATCTACTATCCTTACCCTATGTATACTTTTTGCAGTGAGATTTTTACTTTTCTTTGTTTCCTTGTTACTATCAATAATTAGTGAGACTTCTTTTAAGCTACCTTCAACATTGCTTATAAAGCTGCTTTATTAGTGATGACAGAGCCTTAATGGAATTCATGCTCTGGTTGTAAATTAGAATGCAATGTGCCAGCAAAAAGCCCCTTAAGTTTATGTCTCACTACTTCTTGTTTTTTTTTAATCTAATTTTTATTTTTTGTCAGAGCAAATTTGATTAAAATGTTTTGTTTCTTCTAGGTGTGCAAGATGTGGTTCTTTTAAACATATACATATATCTATTCTTCTTTGGA